>NW_026047849.1:75000-85000 GCF_023864345.2 Schistocerca serialis cubense
CTCCAGTTCCCGGTCGGCAGAATCCACCGCCTCCTGCGCAAGGGAAACTACGCAGAGCGCGTCGGCGCCGGGGCGCCCGTCTACCTCGCCGCCGTCATGGAGTACCTCGCGGCTGAGGTGCTCGAGCTGGCCGGAAACGCGGCCCGCGACAACAAGAAGACGCGCATCATCCCGCGCCACCTGCAGCTTGCCATCCGCAACGACGAGGAGCTCAACAAGCTCCTGTCGGGCGTCACCATCGCACAGGGTGGTGTCCTGCCCAACATCCAGGCCGTCCTGCTGCCAAAGAAGACCGAGAAGAAGGCCTAAAGGAGGCCAGGCAATCGCAGCGCCGCGTGCCCCCCTGCACGCAACGCGCTTTGCCGGCTCGGCTCTGCTCGGCCCACAACAATCGGCCCTTTTCAGGGCCACCACACAAACCTACGTCCAAAGCAAAATTTCAGTCGTCCTCGCCGCACCTTGTTTTGTTTTAACTTTGCACTTTCACAGCACAGCCGCCGCCGGCGCACGTCCGCCATCTTGTCGTCCACACAGCCCGTGTGGCCCAACACACGCACACATTTTGCACGGTCGCAGTCGCCTTCCAAACGACAACGGCAGCAATAATGACCATTGTTAAAGGGAGGCGTGTCGACACACCGCCCTCCACTCCCGCGCGCAACGGCCGTCGACACGAACGAAACAGCTGATCCGGCCGCCTATGCCCACACGCCTTGCCTCGGAAACCCCAACGCCGCCGCAAACACACAGGGCCAAACCACGCAAGCAAATAATCACCGCCTCTCGCACAACAACGCACAGCCCGCCATCTCCGTCGCGATCGATACAAAGACACACAATAACAAACACACAAACGAAGCAGCTCCACACACAGCCAGCCACATGACACGTTTCCTTTCCTTCTCCCCTCCCAGTCACATCACGTCGCTCAAACGGAAAGAAAGAAACAAAGAAAGAAAGAAAGAGAGAAAGAAACAAACAAACAACACAGCGCACACACGCAGCAACAACACAGACTCTTTCGCACTTTTCAACTTCCGAACAGTGTGGTGGCCCTGAAAAGGGCCGTTTTCTAGTCTCTCCCACCCACAAGCACGGCCGCGGGAAGGCCAGCGCCCGCTGCGACGCAGCCTAACCGCCGAAACCGTACAGGGTGCGCCCCTGCCTCTTCAGGGCGTACACCACGTCCATGGCCGTCACAGTCTTGCGCTTGGCGTGCTCAGTGTACGTCACCGCGTCGCGGATCACGTTCTCCAGGAACACCTTCAGCACCCCGCGGGTCTCCTCGTAGATCAGACCAGAGATGCGCTTCACGCCGCCCCTGCGAGCCAGGCGGCGGATGGCGGGCTTCGTGATGCCCTGGATGTTGTCGCGCAACACCTTGCGGTGCCGCTTGGCGCCACCCTTGCCGAGCCCCTTTCCTCCCTTGCCGCGGCCTGTCATCCTTCCTCGGGCAAAGCAAAACGTGCACAAACAGCAGCTGCAGCGGCTGGCGAGTCGGCTACGGTCTGCGCCCAGCGCGCCCGCCGCCCCCCTATATAGACTCTGGCCCGCCCTCCCCCCACCACGCGCAACCGAGGGCATATAAGCGCAGCACGGAGGCGCGCGGGCCCGTTGTCAAGGCAGCACCGGACGCCGCGCCGCACCTAACCTCCACGCACGCCGCTCCGCTACCGATACCGCTATGGCCCGCACAAAGCAAACGGCCCGCAAGTCCACCGGCGGAAAGGCGCCGCGCAAACAGCTCGCCACCAAGGCGGCGAGGAAGAGCGCGCCCGCCACCGGAGGCGTCAAGAAGCCCCACCGCTACAGGCCGGGCACCGTCGCCCTGCGAGAAATCAGGCGCTACCAGAAGAGCACAGAGCTGCTCATCCGCAAGCTGCCATTCCAGCGCCTAGTGCGCGAGATCGCCCAGGACTTCAAGACCGACCTGCGCTTCCAGAGCTCCGCAGTCATGGCCCTGCAGGAGGCCAGCGAGGCCTACCTCGTCGGCCTCTTCGAAGACACCAACCTGTGCGCAATCCACGCCAAGCGCGTCACCATCATGCCCAAGGACATCCAGCTCGCGCGCCGCATCCGCGGCGAGCGCGCCTAAACCGCGCCGCGGCACCGCACCGCCCAAACAAAAACGGCCCTTTTCAGGGCCACTAACATCTCTCCGTCGCGAGCAAACTTTGTCGGTCGCCTGCCTCTCGCCCCGCAACCCAAAAACAAAAACCACCACTTCCCGTCCGTCCGCCACACCCGCTCACTCTGCCTGCCTGCCTGCTAGCAGCGCGCAACAATCACACACCATCCCTCCCCGGCGCTCACAGCGCACAATACCCAACGGCCGACGTCACACCGCACGGGTGGCTGGCTGGCCGGCCGCCGCTTTCGTTTCGAAAACAAAAAAACCCGCACTCCACTCCGACGGCCAACGGCCAGGCAGGCGCGCTCGCTCGCTCTACACGCCACCGAAATCCCCGCCGACTCCTTCCACATCTCAACGTGCCCCCCCTTGCAAAACATAACACACACACAAAGGAACAAAACAAAGACCAGACACGACTCGACAAGACAGACATCCGAGAAGAACGAACGCAGGCAAGCCAACCAACGTATTCAAACAAAACAACGTGACAGAAAACCAACCGTCGGCCGCCGCCACAAAACAAACACGGCGACAATCAACAACAACAACAACACCGCTTACCGCTACCGCCGCCCACACCCGCCACCGACCCCCGCAATCCAACCACCACGGCACGCAAACAGCATCCCCACGGGCATACAGAAACGCCAGACAGACACCCACACCAAACGCAACACGACAATCAAAACCTTCCCCGACGTGCTTTGATGGCCCTGAGAAGGGCCGTTTTGGGCCGCGCGTCTCTTGCGCGCCACTAGACGACGACGGGGGGTGGGGACGACGGAGTCAAGCGCCAAACCCTTCCTTTCCCATCTCTTTCTCCTCTACTCTACTTCTTCTTCTTGGGCGAAGCCTTCGCCTTAGACGGCGTCGTCGCCTTCTTCGGGCGCGGCGCCTTCGGCTTCTTCGTCGGAACCTTGGCGGCCTTCTTCGCCTTCGACGGCGACTTGGCCTTGGCCGGCTTGGCCGCAGCCGCCTTCTTCGCACCCGCGGGAGCGGCCGACGCCGCAGACGCCTTCTTGGCGGCGCCCGCCTTCCGACCGGTCGCCGCCTTCACGCCACCAGCCTTCTTTGCGCCGGCCGCACGGGCGCCCTTCTTCTCCTTGCTGGCCGGAGCGGCGCGCTTCTTCTTGGCACCGCCAGCACGAGCCTTGCCGCCCTCGGCCGCCCCCCCGCCGCCGGCGCCGGCAAGCTTGAACGAGCCGGACGCGCCCTTCCCCTTCGTCTGCACCAGCTCGCCCGCCACGACGGCCGACTTGAGGTACTTCTTGATAAACGGCGCCAGCTTCTCCGCGTCCAGCTTGTAGTGCGCGGCTATGTACTTCTTGATCGCCTGCAGCGACGACCCGCCGCGCTCCTTCAGACTCTTGATGGCGGCCGTCACCATCTCAGAGGTGCGCGGGTGCGCAGGCTTGGCGCGCGGCTTCTTCGCAGACGACGCAGACTTGGCCTTCTTCGTAGTGCCGGTGGCGGCGGGTGCCGCAGCAGTCTCGTTCGTAGCCGCCTGATCTGCCATTTCGACGACGCGCGTAACACACAGCGAGAGCGAGAGCGAGAGCGAGCGGGACGGCAGGCAGGCACGCAAGCACAGCACAGCAGCAGAGCAGAGAATCACAAGGCCCAGCCAGTGTCGCGGGCGGGCGCGGACGGCCGAGAGAGCGGCCGCCACTCTGCGCGCCGCCGCGCCGCGCCTCCCGCGCTTGCTACCGCCCAACGTCCGACAGCCTGTGCGGAGCAGCCCCAAACCTGCGCCACAACCGCCCGCGCCTTTCAAACCACCGAGGATGGGGCTACACACAGCCACACCACAGTCGCCAACCAGTCGCCACGGCAGCGCCGCAAACCACGGCCAAACTGCAGCTACCGCGCGCTACAGCCTGGGTCGGCCCGCCGAGAATCGCCGCCCCCGCCCAAATGCCGCCCCCACAGCCCCAGCCGACGACCCGCCACAATGGCCAAACCTTCGGCAAAACTCCCACACCGTCGCCGCGGCAGCCCGGCCAGCGCGGCCGGCGCCACAGCCACACAAGCCGAGGCGTGCGGCGATGACGGCCGTGCAAACGCGCCTCCGCCGCCCCATCGCCTTCCGTCGCCCTCCCGCCGTTTCCCGATCGGCCCGCAGCCGTCGGGCCACATCGCGCGCCGTCCTCCTCCTCTCGCCCGCCAACATTCACAGCCGTTTCTCAACAATTGCCCGCCGCAAACGGACGCCGCCTGCGCAACAGGCGCCGCCGCCCCTCGCCGCTTCCGACCCAACCCCTCGACCGAGGCAAACCGCAATCCGAATCTACAGACCAACCCAATCTGCCGTCAGCACACACGACAGCCGACCTTACACTTTACGCGTTACACATTACGTTTACACGTCTAGGTTAGGTTAGGTTAGGTTAGGTTAGGTTAGGTGGACTTGGGTTAGGTTAAGCGTCAAACTTAGGTTAAGCATTCAAACACGTCAGGCGTCAGAGGTTAGGTTAGGTTAGGTTAGGTTACACGTTAGGTTAAGGGGTCAGTGCTAGGTTGAGAAGCGCCAAACGTAGGTTAAAAAAAGCGTTCAAACGTGAGGCGTGAGCCGGACAGCTTACCTTACGTAGACGTTAGGGGCTCACAGGCTGAGCTCACCTCGCCACACCACAGGTTAGGTTCGGTTCGCTCGGCTCAGCGTAAAGCGCCGAGGTCAGGGTTACGTTCGTTCACCTTCGGGCGCCACACTTTCGGTTGAAAGGTCGCGACGGGACGACGTCGGCAGGCACGCCGCAAACGAACAAAAACGTACAGACGACGTCGAAAACCGCCGACAGACGGGGGAGCAGCACGACCACGACCAGATACCGAGCGCGAACGAGACACACGCGAACCACCCCCACCGGCCAAAGGGCACCACACAACAACCCAGAGCACCACGTGTCGACACCAGAGCAACCCGCCGCTCACGCGACATGGCTGGCACCGAAGGGCAACCGCCCGCAACTGCGCTTTCCGCGCCGGCCCGGATGCACGTCGTGCTACAACAACACCACTACCGTACACAGCCGCTGTTCACAACATCACTATCATGCGCGCCCGCGGCTCGCCGCCGTCGCAGTCGCAGTCGCAGCCCCAACGCCAGCACTTTTGCACCACCATTCACACGCACCGCAACACAGCTCGCCGACACAGCCGAACAAAACAAACACCACACAACAACAGCAACAACGCCGCCGCCTCTACTTGTGCCGGCGACCCACCCCGCCGATGGCGCACCTTTCGCCAGCCGGCAAATCGACACACACGCACCCACCCACCCACCCACCCCCCGGGGCCCAGTGCAAAAAAAAAAAAAACCCACAAAAACAAAAAAACAAAACAAAAACAAACGACACGGGAAGCGCACACCGCCACTTCGCGCGCACGCCACCAACCAGTCGTCGTCTCAAAATAACAAAATAAACTAACAACTAGGGCAACACAAAACAAAAACGCCTCGCACGAACCGCCCACAAAAAAAGGACAAGCACACGCACAGCCTCTGCTGACGACCACGACGCAGCGGCACGCTGCTCCTGTCCCGCGCCCCGCGCCCCACTCGATTCACAACTCACGCGACACCGTCAACGACGGGCTCGCTTCCCGCAACCTACCGCCTTTCCGCCACGACGCACAGCCACAGCCCCAGCCCCACCCGACGACGCCCGTGGCAACGACTGCACTTTCACCACCGCCTCCCCCTTCCCCCCCAAAACACACACACACACACACACACACACACACACACACACACACACACACACACACACAGCCAGCCAAAAACGCACTCGCGACCCACACATGCACGTGCATCGGCACACGCCAACCAGTCAACGTCGACAGCCACACGCAAGGCTCGAAACGAAACCGGCGTCCTTCCACGTTGCCATCAAGCTACGCGACACAAGACACAAGGAACCAACACAACAGCCGGCCCCACTAATTCCCACTCTCACGCCGCAAAAAGCACACCGAAACCGCCAAACGCACGCACATTCCCCTTCGCACTGACAACGACCGGCTCGCTACCACACACCTCTCGGCAGCCGTTTCACGCCAATTCGCCACACCGCCCACACAGTCGACAAGCGCCCGCCCTGTACGGCACACGCAACGACGCAGCGCAGCAAAGGGCGCCCGCAACACATACCTCTCCTCCCTCTCTCTCTCTCTCTCTCCGCCGCCCGACGCGCCAACCGCCACACCACACCACACCGCCAGCCACTCGCAAATTGTGCACTGCCACCAGCCACACGTCCAACACGCCGCGCCGCCTCCGGCCACCCGCCAGGGGGCGCTCACGTCCGCGACAACAGCGCGGCCCGCCGGGCCGGGCCGAACCGAACCGAGCCGCCGCTGCTCTGCACTCGGCACGGCCACACCCTGCTGCAGACCGGGCTCGTCTCTCTGTACGCGTCTGCCTGCGCATCAACACAACACGACCTTTTTTTTTCTCTCTACCGCCATCCCTTCTTCTCGCGTTTTACTCGTTGTTGCAGCAGCGGCGCACACCTACACATCCACAGCCCCAGCCGAGCCGGCCTCACCTCAGGGCCCGCCGCCAGCGTCTCCTCCTCGGGCACAGGTGCGGTGCTGTGGCCGCCCATCCAACCGCATTGCTGGCCGTCCAGCCACCAGGCGTTCCCACTGCCGCGAGCCACGCCGCGCACCGACCCTGCTGCAGAAAACGAAGCATAGCCAGAGACCGACCGATACACAAAGCAAGC
The DNA here is from genome assembly GCF_023864345.2 of Schistocerca serialis cubense. Classification (NCBI taxonomy): domain Eukaryota; kingdom Metazoa; phylum Arthropoda; class Insecta; order Orthoptera; family Acrididae; genus Schistocerca; species Schistocerca serialis. Next base: position 81,865 of record NW_026047849.1, read on the forward strand.
CGTCGCCTCGCCTCTTGTCCTTCCTGCCTTCCTTCCGCCCCCGCCCTTCTCACACCACCGCCTCTCCACTTTCGCCCCCCCCCCCTCCTCCTTTTTTTTTTTTTTGTTTTCTTCTTTCTTTCTTTCTTTCTTTCTTTCTTTCTTTCTTTCTTTCTTTGGCCCTCTCTCCTTCCCGCCATGGCGGTTACGGCACCGCCTGCAGCGGCAGATTTTTTGCGCCCACACGCCTACTCCTACCACCATTAACCTTGCCCTGCCCTGCCCTGCCCTGCCCATCAACGTCGCAGTCGAACCGACGCTTGCCAACACACTGCCCACGTTCCTTTCTCTTTTCGGCCTACGCCCATTACGCGCCGCCGCCACAGCACCTTCCCATCCCACAACACACCGACGTCATCACACGCACCCAAAACAGGGGCCACGACCGTGTTCCTCGCCCACTCCCATCCCGCACGGTACGCACATTCCCAACTACTACCGCGCACCCTCCCTTTCCAATCTGTGTGTCTCTGTGTCTGTGTCCTGTCCGCGCGTGACGCCTCTCAACATCCGCCGTCCGCCGTCCCCCGTCCCGTTTTCGCCCCCATGCCGTCGTCGCGCCGCCTCCTCCTCCCCGTCCACCGCCGCCCCTGTCCGCCCCGCACCACACCATACACCGCTGCTTGTCCCGGCCGTTGCCACCAAAGGCGCCGACCGCAAACGCGCCACGCCGCAGCCCCCGTGCGTCTCGCGCTCGCTTGCATCTCCGTGCCGACGCTGCCTCTCTTCCCGCTCGCACTCGACCTCGACAACGCAGTCTTTGGCTCCGCCACTGCGTGTTCCGGTGGTACGCACGCTGCAACACGTATGTATTCATTACCAGAGCGATGGCGAGGCATGACAGCATCTCTGTCTGACCAGAGAGTTATTTATCGTTGCTAGTCGGCGCTTGGACCGCGCCAGACGACAGTAGTGGCACGCACCGGGTCGCCAGGAACAGTTGTTATATATATATTGTAGCGCGAGTCGGGAGAGGTAGTAGTCGGTCGACAGTAGTAGCGGGTGGACGGTTGTACTGAGCGGGCGTCGGCGGCGTGCTCTGCTCGTCTCGCGACTCTGGTCACGGTTCGGGACGATGTATAGTATATTGTGTTATAATCAAAAGGTAGTGTGAAGCTGCATTGCGCAAATCTGATAACGTATGTTCATTGTACTTATTTTGTTCAACAACAAAAGCCCCACTATTACTTTTTTCTAAAGTAACTTTTGTCTTTTAACGAAAAACATTCACTTTTTAAAGACTACTTCCTATGGCATTTCCCTCCAAGGAGTGCAATTAATTACCAGCCAGCACTCATTCATTGCACACAGCTGTGTAAGGGGTATCTACAATTGAGGAGCCGATATGAATGCAATTTTTTTGTTTTTTTTTTTTTTTTTTTGTTTTTTGTGTGTGTTGTAACCCCCCCGCAAATTTTAAAATAATGGACAATGTTATTTACGGATGCTAATGGACATTGCGCTAATTGTAACCTCGCCCACAATGAGAGGTATTGAAAATGGCAACAAAAATGTGAAATTCGCAATCTGACTCAAATATAAATTCTTCACAACATTTAAAGTCCGTTCAGTGACAAGAAACTTCAATTAAACCGAAATATCGGTCTTTGGCCCTGTGCAAAACAATCAGAATTAAAGTCTTACCTCCGAATAAATGGATGTCACATTTCTGCTCTTGTTGTTGCGCAGCGCTTGGAGGAACTGCATTGCAAATAATAATATTCTCTTTTTTTGTGATTTTAGTGAAATTTTTCTTCAAAGAAGTGGAATGAAATGTGAAGTGCAACGAACTCTTTAGTTCAATAAAAAATTAAATGTTTGAAAAATGCTTTTGAAATACAAATTATTATTGGGGAACTTGTTGGAGAATAATTACAATAAATAAACAAATTTTTCATTATCTAATGATTATATTAATTAACAGTATACCTTATTCACCATCTTGACCAGTGTTGCCGACCGCCTACATCACACAACCGCACTCGGCTCCTACTACTGACCGACCGCTCTGCATGACGACTATTAGCGTACTGCACGCGACGACTACTGACAGAGAACAGCCCTCAACTACACAGAGCTACAGACTCGCAACGACTGACTGACTGACTGACTGACTGAGAACCGCTCGCAACACTCGCGCAGTCCAGCGCAAACTCTCTGGTCACAGATGCTACAATGTCTCGCCATCGCTGCTATGTTATTACATACGTGTTTCAGTGTCTTTTTCATTGGGGTAACGATCTTTGGCTCTTTTTACTCTGAATACAGGGCCAAAGGTCAACGCTGCTGCCCTTATACAATTTATCAGGTTTCATTGTGTCTGTTGCAATGTTACATACGGTTCATTCTTTCATTAATATTATCGCTGGGTTTGTTTTGTAGGGACGTTAACATTCTGGCACATTTTTATTACCATCGGACTCTCTGCTATTTGTGCAGGGAGGTTATACCTGGGTCCATTTCCATTTCCATTTACAATTTAATATTGATAGACATTTTGTTTTCTTTTTTGTTTCTTGTTGTTTTTCCTTCTTTTTTTTGTTGTTTTTTTTTTGTTTTGTTTTGTTTTTCCCGCTCTCACCACCACCGCCGCATCACGCCTTCCGTTTTCTTGGTTTCTTTTCTGTTCTTCAACTGCTTCAACATCACCGCGCCCCATTTCCACACCACAGCCATCAGCCTCCAAGACGGGCAGGCGCAGTGTGCCATTTCCGGCGCACAAGCACACCCGTACGGTACTCTCCTCGCCCCCACGCCACCAACAACACAGCGACCACGCGGCTTTCAGGCATGGCACGGCACGGCACCGGCGAAATGCGCCGCCCCCGCCCCCTCCGCGCATCCGTCCGTCTCGCCACGTTCACTGACAGCCGCGTCTGCGGCTACACCACGACAACCACAACACAACACCGCTCCCCTCCCCTCCCTGGCAACTCATTGTTTTTCTCCTCCTCTTTTGCACAAACCACAACGCCGAGCACAGGCGCAAGCCACCCACACCGCGCCCCTCCCCGTCCCGTCTTTGGCCGCCGCTCCTCGTTTCCTCGTTTGCCCCCTCCCATCTCCCGAAATGCCATGCCAGCAGCGTTACGCATGC
>NW_026047849.1:87500-102500 GCF_023864345.2 Schistocerca serialis cubense
AAGCTCTGAGGTGCCTGCCGCCAAGTCGGCCGCACTGCCTCCCCGCTCTGGCGAGGGGCGCCCGTCGTGCCGCGTCGAAGCGGCAACCGACCAAGCGCTGGCCGACCTGCAAGCAGCCATCGCGGCCGAAAGGGCCGCAACGAAGGACGAGCTCGTGGCCGTCCACCGGCAGCTTCAACAGCTGCGGGAGGAGCTGCGGCTTCTCAAGAAGTCGCCGCCTGTGCCAGCTCCCCCCGCCCCTGTGAGGCGGCCACTGCTGGTGGATGCCGCCACGCAGACGTCCACCGACTCGCCTTCTGCAGCAATGCAGGCGGCGTGTCGCATGGAAGTGGACGTCGGGACACCTGCACCGTCTCCCCGCCTGGAGACAGAGGCAGAAGAAGAACCATCCGACGACGACTTGCCGACCGCTTCTTCGCAGGATGAAGAAGAGGCGGAAACCGAAGGACTGCCCCTCCCGCTCCCTGACGAGCGGAGTGTGCAGCCCTTCCTGAAGAAGATCGTGGCGTCGCTGAAGGACGGGACGTACCCTCACGGGGACAATCCGTACCCCTTCACGCCGGCGCACGCGAAGCCACCCCTTCCGCACGTACCGTGCGACCTTCGCCACTCGCGTGGCATGTTGCACGACGCGGTAACACGGAAGGAACTCAAACTGCTGAACAGCCACCCCATCTTCACCCCTTCGGACTGGGACCACATCACTGAGGTCACAGCGAAGTGGGTGCAAGAAGAGTTTCGCTCCGGTAGGCGACAGCCTGCCCCAGAAGACCAAGCAGCAGCCGACTACTTCGCTCGATTAAACTCAGCGAGGTAGCCAGAGGCCAATTCCACCGAGAGGCCACACAGATGACAACAGCGCTGATAAAGGAGGAACAGCAGCCACGCTGCTTAGCCTCCCCCATCTCCAGACAGATGATGTCTGTGATTTTGAGTGAGTGAGTGAGTGAGTGCGCCGGCACGCACTCCGCTGCTCGACTCGCTGCCGCTCGCACCGGTCGTTTTCGTTTCCGTTTCGTGTGCACCGTCGCTAGCCCATCGCCATGTCCGGACGCGGAAAGGGAGGCAAAGTCAAGGGCAAGTCAAAGTCCCGCTCAAGCAGGGCTGGGCTCCAGTTCCCGGTCGGCAGAATCCACCGCCTCCTGCGCAAGGGAAACTACGCAGAGCGCGTCGGCGCCGGGGCGCCCGTCTACCTCGCCGCCGTCATGGAGTACCTCGCGGCTGAGGTGCTCGAGCTGGCCGGAAACGCGGCCCGCGACAACAAGAAGACGCGCATCATCCCGCGCCACCTGCAGCTTGCCATCCGCAACGACGAGGAGATCAACAAGCTCCTGTCGGGCGTCACCATCGCACAGGGTGGTGTCCTGCCCAACATCCAGGCCGTCCTGCTGCCAAAGAAGACCGAGAAGAAGGCCTAAAGGAGGCCAGGCAATCGCAGCGCCGCGTGCCCCCCTGCACGCAACGCGCTTTGCCGGCTCGGCTCTGCTCGGCCCACAACAATCGGCCCTTTTCAGGGCCACCACACAAACCTACGTCCAAAGCAAAATTTCAGTCGTCCTCGCCGCACCTTGTTTTGTTTTAACTTTGCACTTTCACAGCACAGCCGCCGCCGGCGCACGTCCGCCATCTTGTCGTCCACACAGCCCGTGTGGCCCAACACACGCACACATTTTGCACGGTCGCAGTCGCCTTCCAAACGACAACGGCAGCAATAATGACCATTGTTAAAGGGAGGCGTGTCGACACACCGCCCTCCACTCCCGCGCGCAACGGCCGTCGACACGAACGAAACAGCTGATCCGGCCGCCTATGCCCACACGCCTTGCCTCGGAAACCCCAACGCCGCCGCAAACACACAGGGCCAAACCACGCAAGCAAATAATCACCGCCTCTCGCACAACAACGCACAGCCCGCCATCTCCGTCGCGATCGATACAAAGACACACAATAACAAACACACAAACGAAGCAGCTCCACACACAGCCAGCCACATGACACGTTTCCTTTCCTTCTCCCCTCCCAGTCACATCACGTCGCTCAAACGGAAAGAAAGAAACAAAGAAAGAAAGAAAGAGAGAAAGAAACAAACAAACAACACAGCGCACACACGCAGCAACAACACAGACTCTTTCGCACTTTTCAACTTCCGAACAGTGTGGTGGCCCTGAAAAGGGCCGTTTTCTAGTCTCTCCCACCCACAAGCGCGGCCGCGGGAAGGCCAGCGCCCGCTGCGACGCAGCCTAACCGCCGAAACCGTACAGGGTGCGCCCCTGCCTCTTCAGGGCGTACACCACGTCCATGGCCGTCACAGTCTTGCGCTTGGCGTGCTCAGTGTACGTCACCGCGTCGCGGATCACGTTCTCCAGGAACACCTTCAGCACCCCGCGGGTCTCCTCGTAGATCAGACCAGAGATGCGCTTCACGCCGCCCCTGCGAGCCAGGCGGCGGATGGCGGGCTTCGTGATGCCCTGGATGTTGTCGCGCAACACCTTGCGGTGCCGCTTGGCGCCACCCTTGCCGAGCCCCTTTCCTCCCTTGCCGCGGCCTGTCATCCTTCCTCGGGCAAAGCAAAACGTGCACAAACAGCAGCTGCAGCGGCTGGCGAGTCGGCTACGGTCTGCGCCCAGCGCGCCCGCCGCCCCCCTATATAGACTCTGGCCCGCCCTCCCCCCACCACGCGCAACCGAGGGCATATAAGCGCAGCACGGAGGCGCGCGGGCCCGTTCCGTTGTTGGTGGTAGTTCGAGTTGTGAGTCCGCACAGTGAAGACGTGCAGTCGACCAGTCTCCGGATTGGACGACATCTCCAACTCAACCGAAGCCAGGACGCTCCCTAGGACGTCCGCGCCCGAGCACCTCGCGCTCCGAACACGACGCCGCAGTTCCGCCGCCCGCCGCTAGGAGCGCCACCAGCGCGCCGCAGCGGAAGGTATAAAGGTCCGCAGCATCCCTGCCAGCGTCAGAAGCCGGCGGGACACCGCCCTTCTCACCTCTATCCCAGGGGTCGCTCCCCCGAGGACGCTTGCGTCGCCAATAGAGCTAGCTATGGGAAAAAGGTAGAGAAGCAAGCGGAGCAGCAGCCAGCCTTCTCGATACCAGCCAGGGGAAGAAGAAGCAGCTCCGAGATTCCGGAAGAAGAGGGAAGTGCCTTCCCATCCGCAGACTTCGTCACAGAAGAAAAGAAGAAACAATTCTCATTCTGGGACCTCGGTCCACAGAAGCGAGAAAAAGCAAACTTGTCGTGTCGCCAACTAAGTTGGCACCCATTCTAGCGTGCACCTGCATGCAAACTCTCTTCGGTTGGTATTTGCGTTCTTCAGGAAGAAGGCAAAACCACCTAGGGCAGATAGAGTAGGGAAAGAAGTGGTCCAGGGCCCCCTTCACGTGGGACCAGCCCGCGGCCACCAGGCAAAGGCTAGCACTATCATCTTTGTCCACACTTCTACACGCCCCGAAAAATGGTCAGGTACACAGAAAGTAGGGAAGACCTCGAACTCCCGCCCCCGTCGCCATCCCCAAGCGACCACCTGGAAGACCAGCAGGAACTGCTGATTGCCCTCCACGACGCTGCAGATGCAGCCACCACCCCCAACAGATCCAGGTACGAGCAGGGGCTATACCCCAATCTCGACGCCGGAGGGGAAGAAGAAGACGCCCTGGACGCAGCACCCGCAGCAGCAGAACCAGAGCCCATGGACCAAGAGGCGATCTCCCGCAAAAGGAAGACGCAGGATGTCGCCAGCACAGAAGAAGAAGAAGAAGAATCCGCAGACAAGAGGGTCTGCGACGCACGCAGCCCCACCGACGACGGGTTCATCTTCCCCAAGAAGACAGCGCCAGCAGCCCACATCAACCAGGCGGCCCCCGCCCCAGTAGCCACAACAAACAGCTTCTCAACGCTGGGAGAAGCACAACCAGACCCTGTAGAAGCTGCTGCGAAAAGCGCACAGGCAACAAGCAACTCGAAGATCGCCCCCATCATAGCGACGTACAGTGGCTCTTACATGGAGCTGTACGAAAGCTTGAAGGAAGCGACAACGCACGTCTTCCGTGTAAAATCAGCAGGAGGGGACACCCTCAAAATCACGACAAAAAACGCGGAAGACTACGTGAAAATCCTGCGGGAATTAAAACGCAGGAGCATCCCGTTCCACACCCACTCGTCAGGGAATGACAAACCACTGAGAGTGGTAATAAGAGGTATGCCACACTCTTTCACTGCAGAAAATATGAAAAAGGCACTGACAGACCTGGGGTTCACAACAAGATCGGTGACCAAGATGAAGTCCCCAAGGACGCGAAGACCAATGCCATTGTTCGAAGTAGTTGCCACGAACAATGCCCAAAATAGGGCGATATGGAACGTCAAAACCATAGCCGCCTGCGACACCACAGTAGAAGACCCAAGGGCCAAGAAGAAGCAGGCACAATGCTACAGGTGCCTCCAACCCGGGCATGTGGCTCGCTACTGCGACAGACCGCAGAAGTGCGTCAGGTGCGCGGGAGACCACCGCAGCGACGAGTGTCCTGTCCCACGTGAAGAACCGGCCAAATGCTTCAACTGCGGGGAAGCGCACCCAGCGAGCTATGGCGGGTGCAAGACCCTGCTTGATGCACGGGCCAGACAAGAGGCATCACACAGAAAGCCGGGAACGAGCTACGCCGACACAGTGAAGAGCCGCCGCCGCCGCCAGCCGAGGGACACTCCCAGCACTGGCCCAGCAGCCCACCAGCGCAGCAGGAACCCGGAAACAGAAGCACCAAGAAACCAGGCGGAGCCCACACAAGCACCGCGACCGCTACCCCGCCGCCACCTACAGAAGAGGCCGAGGATGGAAGAAGAGCAGCAAGGCCCCGACCACCACGAGCAGCAGGGTACCACAACAGGCGCAGAAGAACAACAAAAAGTCAACGCCAGAGAAGACGCGGCCCCAAACGCACCCACAGCCGCAGACATCGCCTCCCTCATGACAGTCATGATGGAAGCCATCGTCACGCTCAAGAGCGTGACAGAGAAGATAGCCACATACATGGCAAACACAATCCCAGCCCCAAGAAACCAAAATGGCAAATAGACCCGCGCAGGGATTGAGAGTCGCCGTGTGGAATGCCAATGGAATAACACACCAGGCAGGCGAATTTCGTCAGTTCTTATACGACGAAGCCGTGGACATATGTCTCATATGTGAAACTTTCCTGAAACCGGGAGTCAGGGTAGGAGTACCCAACTATGACTGCCATAGGAAGGACAGACCGACGCACAAGGGAGGGACGGCCATCTACGTAAGAAGATCGCTCCGGCACCACCCTATAGAACTCCCGCGCCTCAGCACACTGGAAGCAAACGGAGTAGCAGTGGACACGACATTCGGGAAAATCAACTTCATCGCCGTCTACAGGCAGCCCCGAAGAAACGGAGCTCTCGACCCAGCGGACATTGAAGCACTACTCTCCATCCCAGGGAACGTCTTCGCGGGAGGAGACTACAATGCAAAGAACCACGCATGGAACTCGAGAGTCAACAACAACAGCGGAAGAAGACTACTGAACGCCGCTGAAAGAAGACAAGCAACCATAATCGGACCCAACAGTCCGACGTACTACCCGAGGCAACACAACCCAGACATACTGGATGTAGCCCTAGTAAAAGGGCTCCCCCTGGCCATCCACGCCAGCACCCGAGATGTACTGGCCTCAGACCACATACCAGTAGTCTACGACATCGCCCTGGAAGGACTCGCCCCACAAAAGGAAGGGCTCGACCTGAAAGGCACCCGATGGCAGAACTACAGAGAACTGCTAGCTGAAGATCTAGCCACCCCACCCGACCCAGAAGAAGCCGGAGCAGAAGAAACCATAAGATACGTGACGGAGAAAGCCATAGACGCAGCAGTAGCCGCCACACCAGTAAGAAGAGAAGAAGAACAAGACTCCACACCACACCACCTCCCACCGCAAATAAGAGCATCAATAGCCGACAAGAACAGGCTCTTCCGGGAGTGGACCAGAACAAGGAACCCTGCAACCAAGAGGCAAGTTAACAGGTTGCAGAGGGAAATAAAAGCTGCAGTGGAGGCCCACAGGATACAAACATGGGCAGCCAGAATATCAGCACTCCGAATCGAAGATGGGACGGCCTGGAAAACCACTAAGAACCTCCTGAGCCACTACCAGAGAATACCACCACTCACAGTGGCGAACGACAAGGTGTGTGAACCCAACAGCAAAGCGGACGCACTCGCAGATGTATTCGCACAAAATTTCACTCCGATAGAAGACCCCAGTGACCCGGAACACATCGAACTGGTGACCAGCCGTCTCCCCAGATTCCTGGAAGCCCAGGACGAAGATGACCAAATACAGGAAATCACCACAGAGGAAGTAAAAATACAGCTCAGATACCTAAACCCAAGAAAAGCGGGAGGTATAGATCTGTTCACAAACAAGATGCTAAAAGAGATGCCAGAAGAAGCAGCCGCAGTGTTAGCAAGATCCTTCAACACCATACTGCGGACAAAGAAGTTCCCCAGAACATGGAAACATGCAATAGTAGTACCAATACCCAAACCGGGAAAAGACGCCACCCAACCAGCAAGCTACAGGCCCATAAGCCTACTACCGGCGATCTCGAAAGTATTCGAGCGCCTATATCTGGCTAGGCTACTACGGCACGTAAATGAGGACCAGATACTACCCAACACGCAGTTCGGCTTCCGAGCAGGACACTCGACTACGCAGCAGCTCCTCAGAGTGACAGAAGAGGCCATGGAAGCGATGGAGCGGAGGGAATTCTTCGGTGCAGTACTCCTAGATGTCTCCAGAGCATTTGACTCGGTATGGCATGAAGGCCTGCTGTTCAAATTGCTAGACAGAGGAGTCCCAGTGTCCCACGTGACGCTACTAAAGTCCTACCTAGAAGGAAGAACGTTCCATGTAAGAGTCCCGAATGGAGAATCGTCCAGAAGAAACATCCTAGCAGGAGTACCGCAAGGGAGTGTACTAGGCCCAGTGCTATACACTCTCTACACCAGCGACATCCCACAAGCACCCAACGTCCACACAGCTCTCTATGCGGACGACACCGCGCTCTATGCACGCAACAGAAGTGCCAGGGTTCTCAGGCACAGACTTCAACGAGCCACAGACAACCTCTGCGACTGGGCGAAGAAGTGGCGCCTGGCGTTCAATGGGACGAAGACCCAAGCAATACCCATCTGCAGAAGGAAGTTTCCAATGAATCTACCACCGATAGAAGTCCGAGGAACAGCCGTCCCCTGGAGCAGAACAGCTCTGTATCTAGGAGTCACGCTGGACAGACGTCTTACATGGAAGGACCACGTCAAGAATATCAAAGACAAAGCAATGGGACGACTACGGATGCTGTACCCGATACTCAATCCCACCTCCGCACTACCGCAGGAGCTGGGCATCAAACTATACCTCGCACTAGTGCGGCCACTCCTAGAGTACGCCGCAGTAGTGTGGGGTAACGCAGCAGAACAACACATCGGAAGTCTGCAACGCGTACAGAACAGGGCGCTGAAGAGAGCCCTGCACCTACCATGGGACTTCCCAACCGAGGAGCTCCACGAACTGACCGGGGTCCCCCGCCTACGCGAGAGGTTCCGACAAGCAGCACACACCTTCTACGAGAGGACGGCAGCAGCAGAGAACCCCCTCATCTCTGCCCTTGGACACCGAGAGCATCGCAACATCCACACCAGATGGCCGGACCTGCTGCTGGGATAGACCAAGAGACGACAACACCCATCCTGTTAATCCCATCCCGATTATTGTAAATCACCCACCCCAAAAGAACGCAAATATTGTAAATATTCTCCCTAACTAGAATAGTATCGCCACCAACAGGGGGCGAGTAGTTAAAGTATGAATGATAGGATGAATGTGACCAGAGATCACCTTAAGTGGTGAGTATGAATGTGTGTGTGAACGAAAAAAAAAAAAAAAAAAAAAAAAAAAAAAAAAAAAAAAAAAAAATCGCTACCTAGCATAGAAGAAAATAGCATAGCACCAAAAAAGTGTAAATCAAAGAAGCCACCCAAATTATGTATGTACCCCATATACCTGTATCTCAGATTTGTCCGCAGGAATAGCTCAACAGCTCACACTGCAAGAAGACGGGGAAGAGAGAAGAACCTTCCTCACATGAAGAAAGGTGCGAGCGCGCGGGCCCGTTGTCAAGGCAGCACCGGACGCCGCGCCGCACCTAACCTCCACGCACGCCGCTCCGCTACCGATACCGCTATGGCCCGCACAAAGCAAACGGCCCGCAAGTCCACCGGCGGAAAGGCGCCGCGCAAACAGCTCGCCACCAAGGCGGCGAGGAAGAGCGCGCCCGCCACCGGAGGCGTCAAGAAGCCCCACCGCTACAGGCCGGGCACCGTCGCCCTGCGAGAAATCAGGCGCTACCAGAAGAGCACAGAGCTGCTCATCCGCAAGCTGCCATTCCAGCGCCTAGTGCGCGAGATCGCCCAGGACTTCAAGACCGACCTGCGCTTCCAGAGCTCCGCAGTCATGGCCCTGCAGGAGGCCAGCGAGGCCTACCTCGTCGGCCTCTTCGAAGACACCAACCTGTGCGCAATCCACGCCAAGCGCGTCACCATCATGCCCAAGGACATCCAGCTCGCGCGCCGCATCCGCGGCGAGCGCGCCTAAACCGCGCCGCGGCACCGCACCGCCCAAACAAAAACGGCCCTTTTCAGGGCCACTAACATCTCTCCGTCGCGAGCAAACTTTGTCGGTCGCCTGCCTCTCGCCCCGCAACCCAAAAACAAAAACCACCACTTCCCGTCCGTCCGCCACACCCGCTCACTCTGCCTGCCTGCCTGCTAGCAGCGCGCAACAATCACACACCATCCCTCCCCGGCGCTCACAGCGCACAATACCCAACGGCCGACGTCACACCGCACGGGTGGCTGGCTGGCCGGCCGCCGCTTTCGTTTCGAAAACAAAAAAACCCGCACTCCACTCCGACGGCCAACGGCCAGGCAGGCGCGCTCGCTCGCTCTACACGCCACCGAAATCCCCGCCGACTCCTTCCACATCTCAACGTGCCCCCCCTTGCAAAACATAACACACACACAAAGGAACAAAACAAAGACCAGACACGACTCGACAAGACAGACATCCGAGAAGAACGAACGCAGGCAAGCCAACCAACGTATTCAAACAAAACAACGTGACAGAAAACCAACCGTCGGCCGCCGCCACAAAACAAACACGGCGACAATCAACAACAACAACAACACCGCTTACCGCTACCGCCGCCCACACCCGCCACCGACCCCCGCAATCCAACCACCACGGCACGCAAACAGCATCCCCACGGGCATACAGAAACGCCAGACAGACACCCACACCAAACGCAACACGACAATCAAAACCTTCCCCGACGTGCTTTGATGGCCCTGAGAAGGGCCGTTTTGGGCCGCGCGTCTCTTGCGCGCCACTAGACGACGACGGGGGGTGGGGACGACGGAGTCAAGCGCCAAACCCTTCCTTTCCCATCTCTTTCTCCTCTACTCTACTTCTTCTTCTTGGGCGAAGCCTTCGCCTTAGACGGCGTCGTCGCCTTCTTCGGGCGCGGCGCCTTCGGCTTCTTCGTCGGAACCTTGGCGGCCTTCTTCGCCTTCGACGGCGACTTGGCCTTGGCCGGCTTGGCCGCAGCCGCCTTCTTCGCACCCGCGGGAGCGGCCGACGCCGCAGACGCCTTCTTGGCGGCGCCCGCCTTCCGACCGGTCGCCGCCTTCACGCCACCAGCCTTCTTTGCGCCGGCCGCACGGGCGCCCTTCTTCTCCTTGCTGGCCGGAGCGGCGCGCTTCTTCTTGGCACCGCCAGCACGAGCCTTGCCGCCCTCGGCCGCCCCCCCGCCGCCGGCGCCGGCAAGCTTGAACGAGCCGGACGCGCCCTTCCCCTTCGTCTGCACCAGCTCGCCCGCCACGACGGCCGACTTGAGGTACTTCTTGATAAACGGCGCCAGCTTCTCCGCGTCCAGCTTGTAGTGCGCGGCTATGTACTTCTTGATCGCCTGCAGCGACGACCCGCCGCGCTCCTTCAGACTCTTGATGGCGGCCGTCACCATCTCAGAGGTGCGCGGGTGCGCAGGCTTGGCGCGCGGCTTCTTCGCAGACGACGCAGACTTGGCCTTCTTCGTAGTGCCGGTGGCGGCGGGTGCCGCAGCAGTCTCGTTCGTAGCCGCCTGATCTGCCATTTCGACGACGCGCGTAACACACAGCGAGAGCGAGAGCGAGCGGGACGGCAGGCAGGCACGCAAGCACAGCACAGCAGCAGAGCAGAGAATCACAAGGCCCAGCCAGTGTCGCGGGCGGGCGCGGACGGCCGAGAGAGCGGCCGCCACTCTGCGCGCCGCCGCGCCGCGCCTCCCGCGCTTGCTACCGCCCAACGTCCGACAGCCTGTGCGGAGCAGCCCCAAACCTGCGCCACAACCGCCCGCGCCTTTCAAACCACCGAGGATGGGGCTACACACAGCCACACCACAGTCGCCAACCAGTCGCCACGGCAGCGCCGCAAACCACGGCCAAACTGCAGCTACCGCGCGCTACAGCCTGGGTCGGCCCGCCGAGAATCGCCGCCCCCGCCCAAATGCCGCCCCCACAGCCCCAGCCGACGACCCGCCACAATGGCCAAACCTTCGGCAAAACTCCCACACCGTCGCCGCGGCAGCCCGGCCAGCGCGGCCGGCGCCACAGCCACACAAGCCGAGGCGTGCGGCGATGACGGCCGTGCAAACGCGCCTCCGCCGCCCCATCGCCTTCCGTCGCCCTCCCGCCGTTTCCCGATCGGCCCGCAGCCGTCGGGCCACATCGCGCGCCGTCCTCCTCCTCTCGCCCGCCAACATTCACAGCCGTTTCTCAACAATTGCCCGCCGCAAACGGACGCCGCCTGCGCAACAGGCGCCGCCGCCCCTCGCCGCTTCCGACCCAACCCCTCGACCGAGGCAAACCGCAATCCGAATCTACAGACCAACCCAATCTGCCGTCAGCACACACGACAGCCGACCTTACACTTTACGCGTTACACATTACGTTTACACGTCTAGGTTAGGTTAGGTTAGGTTAGGTTAGGTTAGGTGGACTTGGGTTAGGTTAAGCGTCAAACTTAGGTTAAGCATTCAAACACGTCAGGCGTCAGAGGTTAGGTTAGGTTAGGTTAGGTTACACGTTAGGTTAAGGGGTCAGTGCTAGGTTGAGAAGCGCCAAACGTAGGTTAAAAAAAGCGTTCAAACGTGAGGCGTGAGCCGGACAGCTTACCTTACGTAGACGTTAGGGGCTCACAGGCTGAGCTCACCTCGCCACACCACAGGTTAGGTTCGGTTCGCTCGGCTCAGCGTAAAGCGCCGAGGTCAGGGTTACGTTCGTTCACCTTCGGGCGCCACACTTTCGGTTGAAAGGTCGCGACGGGACGACGTCGGCAGGCACGCCGCAAACGAACAAAAACGTACAGACGACGTCGAAAACCGCCGACAGACGGGGGAGCAGCACGACCACGACCAGATACCGAGCGCGAACGAGACACACGCGAACCACCCCCACCGGCCAAAGGGCACCACACAACAACCCAGAGCACCACGTGTCGACACCAGAGCAACCCGCCGCTCACGCGACATGGCTGGCACCGAAGGGCAACCGCCCGCAACTGCGCTTTCCGCGCCGGCCCGGATGCACGTCGTGCTACAACAACACCACTACCGTACACAGCCGCTGTTCACAACATCACTATCATGCGCGCCCGCGGCTCGCCGCCGTCGCAGTCGCAGTCGCAGCCCCAACGCCAGCACTTTTGCACCACCATTCACACGCACCGCAACACAGCTCGCCGACACAGCCGAACAAAACAAACACCACACAACAACAGCAACAACGCCGCCGCCTCTACTTGTGCCGGCGACCCACCCCGCCGATGGCGCACCTTTCGCCAGCCGGCAAATCGACACACACGCACCCACCCACCCACCCACCCCCCGGGGCCCAGTGCAAAAAAAAAAAAAACCCACAAAAACAAAAAAACAAAACAAAAACAAACGACACGGGAAGCGCACACCGCCACTTCGCGCGCACGCCACCAACCAGTCGTCGTCTCAAAATAACAAAATAAACTAACAACTAGGGCAACACAAAACAAAAACGCCTCGCACGAACCGCCCACAAAAAAAGGACAAGCACACGCACAGCCTCTGCTGACGACCACGACGCAGCGGCACGCTGCTCCTGTCCCGCGCCCCGCGCCCCACTCGATTCACAACTCACGCGACACCGTCAACGACGGGCTCGCTTCCCGCAACCTACCGCCTTTCCGCCACGACGCACAGCCACAGCCCCAGCCCCACCCGACGACGCCCGTGGCAACGACTGCACTTTCACCACCGCCTCCCCCTTCCCCCCCAAAACACACACACACACACACACACACACACACACACACACACACACACACACACACACACAGCCAGCCAAAAACGCACTCGCGACCCACACATGCACGTGCATCGGCACACGCCAACCAGTCAACGTCGACAGCCACACGCAAGGCTCGAAACGAAACCGGCGTCCTTCCACGTTGCCATCAAGCTACGCGACACAAGACACAAGGAACCAACACAACAGCCGGCCCCACTAATTCCCACTCTCACGCCGCAAAAAGCACACCGAAACCGCCAAACGCACGCACATTCCCCTTCGCACTGACAACGACCGGCTCGCTACCACACACCTCTCGGCAGCCGTTTCACGCCAATTCGCCACACCGCCCACACAGTCGACAAGCGCCCGCCCTGTACGGCACACGCAACGACGCAGCGCAGCAAAGGGCGCCCGCAACACATACCTCTCCTCCCTCTCTCTCTCTCTCTCTCCGCCGCCCGACGCGCCAACCGCCACACCACACCACACCGCCAGCCACTCGCAAATTGTGCACTGCCACCAGCCACACGTCCAACACGCCGCGCCGCCTCCGGCCACCCGCCAGGGGGCGCTCACGTCCGCGACAACAGCGCGGCCCGCCGGGCCGGGCCGAACCGAACCGAGCCGCCGCTGCTCTGCACTCGGCACGGCCACACCCTGCTGCAGACCGGGCTCGTCTCTCTGTACGCGTCTGCCTGCGCATCAACACAACACGACCTTTTTTTTTCTCTCTACCGCCATCCCTTCTTCTCGCGTTTTACTCGTTGTTGCAGCAGCGGCGCACACCTACACATCCACAGCCCCAGCCGAGCCGGCCTCACCTCAGGGCCCGCCGCCAGCGTCTCCTCCTCGGGCACAGGTGCGGTGCTGTGGCCGCCCATCCAACCGCATTGCTGGCCGTCCAGCCACCAGGCGTTCCCACTGCCGCGAGCCACGCCGCGCACCGACCCTGCTGCAGAAAACGAAGCATAGCCAGAGACCGACCGATACACAAAGCAAGCCGTCGCCTCGCCTCTTGTCCTTCCTGCCTTCCTTCCGCCCCCGCCCTTCTCACACCACCGCCTCTCCACTTTCGCCCCCCCCCCCCTCCTCCTTTTTTTTTTTTTGTTTTCTTCTTTCTTTCTTTCTTTCTTTCTTTCTTTCTTTCTTTCTTTCTTTCTTTGGCCCTCTCTCCTTCCCGCCATGGCGGTTACGGCACCGCCTGCAGCGGCAGATTTTTTGCGCCCACACGCCTACTCCTACCACCATTAACCTTGCCCTGCCCTGCCCTGCCCATCAACGTCGCAGTCGAACCGACGCTTGCCAACACACTGCCCACGTTCCTTTCTCTTTTCGGCCTACGCCCATTACGCGCCGCCGCCACAGCACCTTCCCATCCCACAACACACCGACGTCATCACACGCACCCAAAACAGGGGCCACGACCGTGTTCCTCGCCCACTCCCATCCCGCACGGTACGCACATTCCCAACTACTACCGCGCACCCTCCCTTTCCAATCTGTGTGTCTCTGTGTCTGTGTCCTGTCCGCGCGTGACGCCTCTCAACATCCGCCGTCCGCCGTCCCCCGTCCCGTTTTCGCCCCCATGCCGTCGTCGCGCCGCCTCCTCCTCCCCGTCCACCGCCGCCCCTGTCCGCCCCGCACCACACCATACACCGCTGCTTGTCCCGGCCGTTGCCACCAAAGGCGCCGACCGCAAACGCGCCACGCCGCAGCCCCCGTGCGTCTCGCGCTCGCTTGCATCTCCGTGCCGACGCTGCCTCTCTTCCCGCTCGCACTCGACCTCGACAACGCAGTCTTTGGCTCCGCCACTGCGTGTTCCGGTGGTACGCACGCTGCAACACGTATGTATTCATTACCAGAGCGATGGCGAGGCATGACAGCATCTCTGTCTGACCAGAGAGTTATTTATCGTTGCTAGTCGGCGCTTGGACCGCGCCAGACGACAGTAGTGGCACGCACCGGGTCGCCAGGAACAGTTGTTATATATATATTGTAGCGCGAGTCGGGAGAGGTAGTAGTCGGTCGACAGTAGTAGCGGGTGGACGGTTGTACTGAGCGGGCGTCGGCGGCGTGCTCTGCTCGTCTCGCGACTCTGGTCACGGTTCGGGACGATGTATAGTATATTGTGTTATAATCAAAAGGTAGTGTGAAGCTGCATTGCGCAAATCTGATAACGTATGTTCATTGTACTTATTTTGTTCAACAACAAAAGCCCCACTATTACTTTTTTCTAAAGTAACTTTTGTCTTTTAACGAAAAACATTCACTTTTTAAAGACTACTTCCTATGGCATTTCCCTCCAAGGAGTGCAATTAATTACCAGCCAGCACTCATTCATTGCACACAGCTGTGTAAGGGGTATCTACAATTGAGGAGCCGATATGAATGCAATTTTTTTGTTTTTTTTTTTTTTTTTTTTTGTTTTTTGTGTGTGTTGTAACCCCCCCGCAAATTTTAAAATAATGGACAATGTTATTTACGGATGCTAATGGACATTGCGCTAATTGTAACCTCGCCCACAATGAGAGGTATTGAAAATGGCAACAAAAATGTGAAAT
>NW_026047849.1:107500-120000 GCF_023864345.2 Schistocerca serialis cubense
TAGTTCTGTGGGAAGAGTGGATCTTTGCGAGGTTTCGGGAGGGCAATGACACGGGCCAGTTTCCATACGGGAGGGAAGTAGTTGTAGGAAAGGCAGCTATTGTAAAGATTAACCAGGTACGAAAGCGCAACTGGAGAGAGGTGATGAAGAAGGGTCGGCCGGATACCGTCGGGGCCGGGGGCCTTTCGGGCTGGAATACTACTAATGTAAGTCGCCACCACCGGGAGAGTGACCGGTGGAAAGGTGGTGTCTGTACGACGGCGAAGAAGCTGACGGACCCGACGATGAACGCGGGTCTCGTGGGCGTCAGCCTCGTCGTCGTCGACTTCGTTGAGGCGAAATTGCCGCTCAAGGCTGTGTGCGAGGGCCTCCGCCTTGTCCTGAGGCGAGTAAACCAGGCCTTGGGGACCATGGAGGGGCTGAGAAGGAGGGGGAGTGGTTGTAGTCTCCTTGACTATGCGCCACAGTCGGTCAGGACGGTCTGCGGCCTCTCGAAGGCGTTGGTTCCATGCCTGATCATGGACCTCTTGTAAGCGTACCCGAAGCTCTTGAGCCAGTGACTTCCAAATTTGCTTGTCGATTGGGTCGCGGAGGCGTTGCCACCGGCGACGAAATCGACGTTTGGTACGAATTAGTTCCTGGACGTCTGGCGGAAGGTCCAGGCGACGAGGAGGCTGGAGGACTCGTCGGGAAGAGGTGCGGTAGCATTCGGTGAGGATTTTTGCAAAACGGTCCGCCGACGGATCGATGTGGCTGCGGCGGGTAATGGGCGGAAGCTCATGGACATGAAGGTCAACAAGTTGTTGGTAGCGCTCCCAGTCTGTGTTGATAACGTAAGCCGGACGGAGCTGGTCTTGTGGGCGAGCGTCTAGGAATTCGAGGGTCACCGGATTGTGGTCGGAATCAAGTTCCGAAATCACAGAGATCCGGTGGACCCACGGAATGTCCCGCGCCAGGAAAATGTCGAGGATGTCAGGACGGTAAAGACCGGTTTTGTGATAGTGTGTGGGAGAGTCTGGTGCAATAACACGGATAGCGGCGTTCAGTTCTAGGTACTGGAATAGCCGACGTCCATTTGCATTTGTGGAACGGCATCCCCACGTCCCGTGCTTGGAATTGAAGTCCCCTCCCACGAGGACCTTGGGGCCCAGGTGGAAGAGGATATCCAAGTCGGCCGGGAGTATAGCTCGAGCGGGGGAGTTGTAAGCTGCGGCAAGAGTCAACGACTGTCCATATAGCTGTATATCTATAGCTGTGGCCTCCAGGTGTTGTAGTTGCGGTATCTGTCGAAGTCTGTGCGTATGGCACTGTTTGACTAGGACAAGAGTACCTCCATGTGGCCGATCCGCGCGGTCGGATCGGTATGCGTAATAATTAGGAACGGAAAACTGTTGATGTGGTTTTAAGTGCGTTTCGCAAATAAGGGCAATGTCGATCCCCCTGTCATCGAGAAAGCCCTCAAGAGAATGGCGTTGGCGGAGAACACCATCGGCGTTCCAACTGAATATACGAAATGGGCGGTGTAGATTACGGTCCATCTGAGAAGTAAGAGATGAAGGCAGACAGAATTATCATTAATTTACTGAACGGATCAGAAGCTGAGTTGAGTTGTTGGATAGTTGAACGGAATGTAGAAATGATTTTGCGGATGTTGAATTGCTGCAGTAAGGCAGCAAGATCTGCAAGATGGTTTGAAAATGGGAAGGAGAAGGTAGGGGGTGGGGGTGTAGAAGGTTCTGGGGATGGGTTTGTTTTTCCCCAAGCAGAGTGGGAAGCTGTCTCTGGGCGTGAAGCTGGACGACGCGGAGGCAAGGGCCCCGGGCCGGCAGCAGAGGAAGAAGGTGAGGGAGGGGCACGACGTGCTCGCAGGTTTGGAAAGTTGGTAGTATCAGCTGGTGGAGCAGCTGGCGTCGAAGGCGCCGAGGCTGCCGGAGTGGAAGAACTGCGAGAGTTCGCTAGTGCTTTTTGATATGCAGAGCATTTACGATAATTAGCTGGGTGAGCCTGACCGCAATTACAGCATTTGGGCGGTTCATTAGTCTTCTTTTGGCAGAGTCGGGTGAGATGGTCTCCGGCACACTTGACGCAACGCGGCAGACGGCCGCAGTTGCGGGAGCCGTGACCAAAACGCTGGCAATTAAAGCATTGTGTCAGGCCAGATTCATTTCGGTAGGATTCTACATCCACTTTCATGTGCAGGAGGAATTTAATTTTGTAGACGTCGTAGACATTCGGTGTACAATGCAGTACAGCGACGAATAGAGGCCACTTGACGTCGGTCAGTTTTCCCTGTGCGTCTGGCACTTGCTGGTGCATAACAGCGACAGATTGCACAGTGAAGCCCAGCTCCTCCAGCGCTTCCTTAACGTCAGCGGGAGGGGTGGTGGGCTCAAGGTGCCTGACGACGACCTTCAAAATTTTGAAAGGGTCGAGATCATATGTGTGGTACTGAATGGCACGAGTCTTGAGATAATCGATCATGTATCGATAATCTGATGGGTGTTCAAACTCGTAACGGATATTACCTCTTTTATATTGGCAGGAAAAGGAACCCTTCAGGTGCCCCTTCAGTTCCCTGACGCGATCGAGGTAGTTGACCGTGTCGTGAACTATAATAGGTGGCACCTTGGGGGCCTTGACAGGAGTAGGAGTCGGCATATTGTCTGGAATGTCTTGGTCAGCTGGTGTGACATCATCTAAACTTTCAAATCTGTTCGACGTTGGAACTGTGACCTCGTAGTCAGTCGCCATGTCGACCAGACTGGAGTCGGTCGCCGCATGGGAAGCGGAGGCGTCCTGAGGCGAAACAGGGTCCTGACGGTCGGTTGATTGCTTCTTCCTGTCAGGCGCCCTGGATTCAGCTGATTCAGAGTCGGTATGCGAAGGGGGATGCGCATGCTTACGTGAAGCATGCGAGTATGGAGCATCCCGCGCCTTCGTGGATTTCGTCGATTTTCGACGCGTTACAGGCGGTGCAGCGTCAGCGGAGCCGGGTGTAGGGGCGGCCAGGACGGCATCGTTGTCACCGTTAGGTATCCCGCCGGAGCCTGGCCCCACGCTACTCGGCCCTGGGCCGGATGAACCCAGCTCAACGCTGTCCTGCTGCATCTGATCGGTCGCCTGATTGACTTGTTCTGACGTAAACTGAATTGTAGGATCCGACAGCCGACGGTGGACTGATCGAGAGATAGGCAGACAAGACTCTGATGAATACGACAGCAATTCGGCGCATGACATGATATTCTTGCCAGACGAGGGAAACAGGCCTCGAGAACCGGCTGAAGAACTGGCCATCGTGGCCTTTGACTCCGCCGCGAACGACGAAATCAACGCGCGCGACGACCAACACCAACGCAGAAAATAACCGCTCCGACTGAAAGACGACGCGGCAAAACGTAGAAAAAGAACGTTCGACTAACGCCGAATACACAGAATCGCGCGGAAAACACACTAAACTATCGCGACGGCAGCAACACCAGTAGCAAGCGCTCCGCTCTAGTCAGCGTCTCCCCACACAGTGGCACCCGCCGCCAGCCGCCGCCGCACCTTTACCAGCTCGCCCTGTTGCGGCCGCCGACCAATGGGGCGCGCGCGCAACCGGCCGCCGCACCCGAGCCCATAAAGCACCCCCACCCCGGCTGCGCCGGCACGCACTCCGCTGCTCGACTCGCTGCCGCTCGCACCGGTCGTTTTCGTTTCCGTTTCGTGTGCACCGTCGCTAGCCCATCGCCATGTCCGGACGCGGAAAGGGAGGCAAAGTCAAGGGCAAGTCAAAGTCCCGCTCAAGCAGGGCCGGGCTCCAGTTCCCGGTCGGCAGAATCCACCGCCTCCTGCGCAAGGGAAACTACGCAGAGCGCGTCGGCGCCGGGGCGCCCGTCTACCTCGCCGCCGTCATGGAGTACCTCGCGGCTGAGGTGCTCGAGCTGGCCGGAAACGCGGCCCGCGACAACAAGAAGACGCGCATCATCCCGCGCCACCTGCAGCTTGCCATCCGCAACGACGAGGAGCTCAACAAGCTCCTGTCGGGCGTCACCATCGCACAGGGTGGTGTCCTGCCCAACATCCAGGCCGTCCTGCTGCCAAAGAAGACCGAGAAGAAGGCCTAAAGGAGGCCAGGCAATCGCAGCGCCGCGTGCTCCCCTGCACGCAACGCGCTTTGCCGGCTCGGCCCACAACAATCGGCCCTTTTCAGGGCCACCACACAAACCTACGTCCAAAGCAAAATTTCAGTCGTCCTCGCCGCACCTTGTTTTGTTTTAACTTTGCACTTTCACAGCACAGCCGCCGCCGGCGCACGTCCGCCATCTTGTCGTCCACACAGCCCGTGTGGCCCAACACACGCACACATTTTGCACGGTCGCAGTCGCCTTCCAAACGACAACGGCAGCAAAAATGACCATTGTTAAAGGGAGGCGTGTCGACACACCGCCCTCCACTCCCGCGCGCAACGGCCGTCGACACGAACGAAACAGCTGATCCGGCCGCCTATGCCCACACGCCTTGCCTCGGAAACCCCAACGCCGCCGCAAACACACAGGGCCAAACCACGCAAGCAAATAATCACCGCCTCTCGCACAACAACGCACAGCCCGCCATCTCCGTCGCGATCGATACAAAGACACACAATAACAAACACACAAACGAAGCAGCTCCACACACAGCCAGCCACATGACACGTTTCCTTTCCTTCTCCCCTCCCAGTCACATCACGTCGCTCAAACGGAAAGAAAGAAACAAAGAAAGAAAGAAAGAGAGAAAGAAACAAACAAACAACACAGCGCACACACGCAGCAACAACACAGACTCTTTCGCACTTTTCAACTTCCGAACAGTGTGGTGGCCCTGAAAAGGGCCGTTTTCTAGTCTCTCCCACCCACAAGCACGGCCGCGGGAAGGCCAGCGCCCGCTGCGACGCAGCCTAACCGCCGAAACCGTACAGGGTGCGCCCCTGCCTCTTCAGGGCGTACACCACGTCCATGGCCGTCACAGTCTTGCGCTTGGCGTGCTCAGTGTACGTCACCGCGTCGCGGATCACGTTCTCCAGGAACACCTTCAGCACCCCGCGGGTCTCCTCGTAGATCAGACCAGAGATGCGCTTCACGCCGCCCCTGCGAGCCAGGCGGCGGATGGCGGGCTTCGTGATGCCCTGGATGTTGTCGCGCAACACCTTGCGGTGCCGCTTGGCGCCACCCTTGCCGAGCCCCTTTCCTCCCTTGCCGCGGCCTGTCATCCTTCCTCGGGCAAAGCAAAACGTGCACAAACAGCAGCTGCAGCGGCTGGCGAGTCGGCTACGGTCTGCGCCCAGCGCGCCCGCCGCCCCCCTATATAGACTCTGGCCCGCCCTCCCCCCACCACGCGCAACCGAGGGCATATAAGCGCAGCACGGAGGCGCGCGGGCCCGTTGTCAAGGCAGCACCGGACGCCGCGCCGCACCTAACCTCCACGCACGCCGCTCCGCTACCGATACCGCTATGGCCCGCACAAAGCAAACGGCCCGCAAGTCCACCGGCGGAAAGGCGCCGCGCAAACAGCTCGCCACCAAGGCGGCGAGGAAGAGCGCGCCCGCCACCGGAGGCGTCAAGAAGCCCCACCGCTACAGGCCGGGCACCGTCGCCCTGCGAGAAATCAGGCGCTACCAGAAGAGCACAGAGCTGCTCATCCGCAAGCTGCCATTCCAGCGCCTAGTGCGCGAGATCGCCCAGGACTTCAAGACCGACCTGCGCTTCCAGAGCTCCGCAGTCATGGCCCTGCAGGAGGCCAGCGAGGCCTACCTCGTCGGCCTCTTCGAAGACACCAACCTGTGCGCAATCCACGCCAAGCGCGTCACCATCATGCCCAAGGACATCCAGCTCGCGCGCCGCATCCGCGGCGAGCGCGCCTAAACCGCGCCGCGGCACCGCACCGCCCAAACAAAAACGGCCCTTTTCAGGGCCACTAACATCTCTCCGTCGCGAGCAAACTTTGTCGGTCGCCTGCCTCTCGCCCCGCAACCCAAAAACAAAAACCACCACTTCCCGTCCGTCCGCCACACCCGCTCACTCTGCCTGCCTGCCTGCTAGCAGCGCGCAACAATCACACACCATCCCTCCCCGGCGCTCACAGCGCACAATACCCAACGGCCGACGTCACACCGCACGGGTGGCTGGCTGGCCGGCCGCCGCTTTCGTTTCGAAAACAAAAAAACCCGCACTCCACTCCGACGGCCAACGGCCAGGCAGGCGCGCTCGCTCGCTCTACACGCCACCGAAATCCCCGCCGACTCCTTCCACATCTCAACGTGCCCCCCCTTGCAAAACATAACACACACACAAAGGAACAAAACAAAGACCAGACACGACTCGACAAGACAGACATCCGAGAAGAACGAACGCAGGCAAGCCAACCAACGTATTCAAACAAAACAACGTGACAGAAAACCAACCGTCGGCCGCCGCCACAAAACAAACACGGCGACAATCAACAACAACAACAACACCGCTTACCGCTACCGCCGCCCACACCCGCCACCGACCCCCGCAATCCAACCACCACGGCACGCAAACAGCATCCCCACGGGCATACAGAAACGCCAGACAGACACCCACACCAAACGCAACACGACAATCAAAACCTTCCCCGACGTGCTTTGATGGCCCTGAGAAGGGCCGTTTTGGGCCGCGCGTCTCTTGCGCGCCACTAGACGACGACGGGGGGTGGGGACGACGGAGTCAAGCGCCAAACCCTTCCTTTCCCATCTCTTTCTCCTCTACTCTACTTCTTCTTCTTGGGCGAAGCCTTCGCCTTAGACGGCGTCGTCGCCTTCTTCGGGCGCGGCGCCTTCGGCTTCTTCGTCGGAACCTTGGCGGCCTTCTTCGCCTTCGACGGCGACTTGGCCTTGGCCGGCTTGGCCGCAGCCGCCTTCTTCGCACCCGCGGGAGCGGCCGACGCCGCAGACGCCTTCTTGGCGGCGCCCGCCTTCCGACCGGTCGCCGCCTTCACGCCACCAGCCTTCTTTGCGCCGGCCGCACGGGCGCCCTTCTTCTCCTTGCTGGCCGGAGCGGCGCGCTTCTTCTTGGCACCGCCAGCACGAGCCTTGCCGCCCTCGGCCGCCCCCCCGCCGCCGGCGCCGGCAAGCTTGAACGAGCCGGACGCGCCCTTCCCCTTCGTCTGCACCAGCTCGCCCGCCACGACGGCCGACTTGAGGTACTTCTTGATAAACGGCGCCAGCTTCTCCGCGTCCAGCTTGTAGTGCGCGGCTATGTACTTCTTGATCGCCTGCAGCGACGACCCGCCGCGCTCCTTCAGACTCTTGATGGCGGCCGTCACCATCTCAGAGGTGCGCGGGTGCGCAGGCTTGGCGCGCGGCTTCTTCGCAGACGACGCAGACTTGGCCTTCTTCGTAGTGCCGGTGGCGGCGGGTGCCGCAGCAGTCTCGTTCGTAGCCGCCTGATCTGCCATTTCGACGACGCGCGTAACACACAGCGAGAGCGAGAGCGAGAGCGAGCGGGACGGCAGGCAGGCACGCAGGCACAGCACAGCAGCAGAGCAGAGAATCACAAGGCCCAGCCAGTGTCGCGGGCGGGCGCGGACGGCCGAGAGAGCGGCCGCCACTCTGCGCGCCGCCGCGCCGCGCCTCCCGCGCTTGCTACCGCCCAACGTCCGACAGCCTGTGCGGAGCAGCCCCAAACCTGCGCCACAACCGCCCGCGCCTTTCAAACCACCGAGGATGGGGCTACACACAGCCACACCACAGTCGCCAACCAGTCGCCACGGCAGCGCCGCAAACCACGGCCAAACTGCAGCTACCGCGCGCTACAGCCTGGGTCGGCCCGCCGAGAATCGCCGCCCCCGCCCAAATGCCGCCCCCACAGCCCCAGCCGACGACCCGCCACAATGGCCAAACCTTCGGCAAAACTCCCACACCGTCGCCGCGGCAGCCCGGCCAGCGCGGCCGGCGCCACAGCCACACAAGCCGAGGCGTGCGGCGATGACGGCCGTGCAAACGCGCCTCCGCCGCCCCATCGCCTTCCGTCGCCCTCCCGCCGTTTCCCGATCGGCCCGCAGCCGTCGGGCCACATCGCGCGCCGTCCTCCTCATCTCGCCCGCCAACATTCACAGCCGTTTCTCAACAATTGCCCGCCGCAAACGGACGCCGCCTGCGCAACAGGCGCCGCCGCCCCTCGCCGCTTCCGACCCAACCCCTCGACCGAGGCAAACCGCAATCCGAATCTACAGACCAACCCAATCTGCCGTCAGCACACACGACAGCCGACCTTACACTTTACGCGTTACACATTACGTTTACACGTCTAGGTTAGGTTAGGTTAGGTTAGGTTAGGTTAGGTGGACTTGGGTTAGGTTAAGCGTCAAACTTAGGTTAAGCATTCAAACACGTCAGGCGTCAGAGGTTAGGTTAGGTTAGGTTAGGTTACACGTTAGGTTAAGGGGTCAGTGCTAGGTTGAGAAGCGCCAAACGTAGGTTAAAAAAAGCGTTCAAACGTGAGGCGTGAGCCGGACAGCTTACCTTACGTAGACGTTAGGGGCTCACAGGCTGAGCTCACCTCGCCACACCACAGGTTAGGTTCGGTTCGCTCGGCTCAGCGTAAAGCGCCGAGGTCAGGGTTACGTTCGTTCACCTTCGGGCGCCACACTTTCGGTTGAAAGGTCGCGACGGGACGACGTCGGCAGGCACGCCGCAAACGAACAAAAACGTACAGACGACGTCGAAAACCGCCGACAGACGGGGGAGCAGCACGACCACGACCAGATACCGAGCGCGAACGAGACACACGCGAACCACCCCCACCGGCCAAAGGGCACCACACAACAACCCAGAGCACCACGTGTCGACACCAGAGCAACCCGCCGCTCACGCGACATGGCTGGCACCGAAGGGCAACCGCCCGCAACTGCGCTTTCCGCGCCGGCCCGGATGCACGTCGTGCTACAACAACACCACTACCGTACACAGCCGCTGTTCACAACATCACTATCATGCGCGCCCGCGGCTCGCCGCCGTCGCAGTCGCAGTCGCAGCCCCAACGCCAGCACTTTTGCACCACCATTCACACGCACCGCAACACAGCTCGCCGACACAGCCGAACAAAACAAACACCACACAACAACAGCAACAACGCCGCCGCCTCTACTTGTGCCGGCGACCCACCCCGCCGATGGCGCACCTTTCGCCAGCCGGCAAATCGACACACACGCACCCACCCACCCACCCACCCCCCGGGGCCCAGTGCAAAAAAAAAAAAAACCCACAAAAACAAAAAAACAAAACAAAAACAAACGACACGGGAAGCGCACACCGCCACTTCGCGCGCACGCCACCAACCAGTCGTCGTCTCAAAATAACAAAATAAACTAACAACTAGGGCAACACAAAACAAAAACGCCTCGCACGAACCGCCCACAAAAAAAGGACAAGCACACGCACAGCCTCTGCTGACGACCACGACGCAGCGGCACGCTGCTCCTGTCCCGCGCCCCGCGCCCCACTCGATTCACAACTCACGCGACACCGTCAACGACGGGCTCGCTTCCCGCAACCTACCGCCTTTCCGCCACGACGCACAGCCACAGCCCCAGCCCCACCCGACGACGCCCGTGGCAACGACTGCACTTTCACCACCGCCTCCCCCTTCCCCCCCAAAACACACACACACACACACACACACACACACACACACACACACACACACACACACACACAGCCAGCCAAAAACGCACTCGCGACCCACACATGCACGTGCATCGGCACACGCCAACCAGTCAACGTCGACAGCCACACGCAAGGCTCGAAACGAAACCGGCGTCCTTCCACGTTGCCATCAAGCTACGCGACACAAGACACAAGGAACCAACACAACAGCCGGCCCCACTAATTCCCACTCTCACGCCGCAAAAAGCACACCGAAACCGCCAAACGCACGCACATTCCCCTTCGCACTGACAACGACCGGCTCGCTACCACACACCTCTCGGCAGCCGTTTCACGCCAATTCGCCACACCGCCCACACAGTCGACAAGCGCCCGCCCTGTACGGCACACGCAACGACGCAGCGCAGCAAAGGGCGCCCGCAACACATACCTCTCCTCCCTCTCTCTCTCTCTCTCTCCGCCGCCCGACGCGCCAACCGCCACACCACACCACACCGCCAGCCACTCGCAAATTGTGCACTGCCACCAGCCACACGTCCAACACGCCGCGCCGCCTCCGGCCACCCGCCAGGGGGCGCTCACGTCCGCGACAACAGCGCGGCCCGCCGGGCCGGGCCGAACCGAACCGAGCCGCCGCTGCTCTGCACTCGGCACGGCCACACCCTGCTGCAGACCGGGCTCGTCTCTCTGTACGCGTCTGCCTGCGCATCAACACAACACGACCTTTTTTTTTCTCTCTACCGCCATCCCTTCTTCTCGCGTTTTACTCGTTGTTGCAGCAGCGGCGCACACCTACACATCCACAGCCCCAGCCGAGCCGGCCTCACCTCAGGGCCCGCCGCCAGCGTCTCCTCCTCGGGCACAGGTGCGGTGCTGTGGCCGCCCATCCAACCGCATTGCTGGCCGTCCAGCCACCAGGCGTTCCCACTGCCGCGAGCCACGCCGCGCACCGACCCTGCTGCAGAAAACGAAGCATAGCCAGAGACCGACCGATACACAAAGCAAGCCGTCGCCTCGCCTCTTGTCCTTCCTGCCTTCCTTCCGCCCCCGCCCTTCTCACACCACCGCCTCTCCACTTTCGCCCCCCCCCCCCTCCTCCTTTTTTTTTTTTTGTTTTCTTCTTTCTTTCTTTCTTTCTTTCTTTCTTTGGCCCTCTCTCCTTCCCGCCATGGCGGTTACGGCACCGCCTGCAGCGGCAGATTTTTTGCGCCCACACGCCTACTCCTACCACCATTAACCTTGCCCTGCCCTGCCCTGCCCTGCCCATCAACGTCGCAGTCGAACCGACGCTTGCCAACACACTGCCCACGTTCCTTTCTCTTTTCGGCCTACGCCCATTACGCGCCGCCGCCACAGCACCTTCCCATCCCACAACACACCGACGTCATCACACGCACCCAAAACAGGGGCCACGACCGTGTTCCTCGCCCACTCCCATCCCGCACGGTACGCACATTCCCAACTACTACCGCGCACCCTCCCTTTCCAATCTGTGTGTCTCTGTGTCTGTGTCCTGTCCGCGCGTGACGCCTCTCAACATCCGCCGTCCGCCGTCCCCCGTCCCGTTTTCGCCCCCATGCCGTCGTCGCGCCGCCTCCTCCTCCCCGTCCACCGCCGCCCCTGTCCGCCCCGCACCACACCATACACCGCTGCTTGTCCCGGCCGTTGCCACCAAAGGCGCCGACCGCAAACGCGCCACGCCGCAGCCCCCGTGCGTCTCGCGCTCGCTTGCATCTCCGTGCCGACGCTGCCTCTCTTCCCGCTCGCACTCGACCTCGACAACGCAGTCTTTGGCTCCGCCACTGCGTGTTCCGGTGGTACGCACGCTGCAACACGTATGTATTCATTACCAGAGCGATGGCGAGGCATGACAGCATCTCTGTCTGACCAGAGAGTTATTTATCGTTGCTAGTCGGCGCTTGGACCGCGCCAGACGACAGTAGTGGCACGCACCGGGTCGCCAGGAACAGTTGTTATATATATATTGTAGCGCGAGTCGGGAGAGGTAGTAGTCGGTCGACAGTAGTAGCGGGTGGACGGTTGTACTGAGCGGGCGTCGGCGGCGTGCTCTGCTCGTCTCGCGACTCTGGTCACGGTTCGGGACGATGTATAGTATATTGTGTTATAATCAAAAGGTAGTGTGAAGCTGCATTGCGCAAATCTGATAACGTATGTTCATTGTACTTATTTTGTTCAACAACAAAAGCCCCACTATTACTTTTTTCTAAAGTAACTTTTGTCTTTTAACGAAAAACATTCACTTTTTAAAGACTACTTCCTATGGCATTTCCCTCCAAGGAGTGCAATTAATTACCAGCCAGCACTCATTCATTGCACACAGCTGTGTAAGGGGTATCTACAATTGAGGAGCCGATATGAATGCAATTTTTTTTTTTTTTTTTTTTTTTTTTTTTTTGTTTTTTGTGTGTGTTGTAACCCCCCCGCAAATTTTAAAATAATGGACAATGTTATTTACGGATGCTAATGGACATTGCGCTAATTGTAACCTCGCCCACAATGAGAGGTATTGAAAATGGCAACAAAAATGTGAAATTCGCAATCTGACTCAAATATAAATTCTTCACAACATTTAAAGTCCGTTCAGTGACAAGAAACTTCAATTAAACCGAAATATCGGTCTTTGGCCCTGTGCAAAACAATCAGAATTAAAGTCTTACCTCCGAATAAATGGATGTCACATTTCTGCTCTTGTTGTTGCGCAGCGCTTGGAGGAACTGCATTGCAAATAATAATATTCTCTTTTTTTGTGATTTTAGTGAAATTTTTCTTCAAAGAAGTGGAATGAAATGTGAAGTGCAACGAACTCTTTAGTTCAATAAAAAATTAAATGTTT
>NW_026047849.1:125000-163480 GCF_023864345.2 Schistocerca serialis cubense
CGTGGGCGTCAGCCTCGTCGTCGTCGACTTCGTTGAGGCGAAATTGCCGCTCAAGGCTGTGTGCGAGGGCCTCCGCCTTGTCCTGAGGCGAGTAAACCAGGCCTTGGGGACCATGGAGGGGCTGAGAAGGAGGGGGAGTGGTTGTAGTCTCCTTGACTATGCGCCACAGTCGGTCAGGACGGTCTGCGGCCTCTCGAAGGCGTTGGTTCCATGCCTGATCATGGACCTCTTGTAAGCGTACCCGAAGCTCTTGAGCCAGTGACTTCCAAATTTGCTTGTCGATTGGGTCGCGGAGGCGTTGCCACCGGCGACGAAATCGACGTTTGGTACGAATTAGTTCCTGGACGTCTGGCGGAAGGTCCAGGCGACGAGGAGGCTGGAGGACTCGTCGGGAAGAGGTGCGGTAGCATTCGGTGAGGATTTTTGCAAAACGGTCCGCCGACGGATCGATGTGGCTGCGGCGGGTAATGGGCGGAAGCTCATGGACATGAAGGTCAACAAGTTGTTGGTAGCGCTCCCAGTCTGTGTTGATAACGTAAGCCGGACGGAGCTGGTCTTGTGGGCGAGCGTCTAGGAATTCGAGGGTCACCGGATTGTGGTCGGAATCAAGTTCCGAAATCACAGAGATCCGGTGGACCCACGGAATGTCCCGCGCCAGGAAAATGTCGAGGATGTCAGGACGGTAAAGACCGGTTTTGTGATAGTGTGTGGGAGAGTCTGGTGCAATAACACGGATAGCGGCGTTCAGTTCTAGGTACTGGAATAGCCGACGTCCATTTGCATTTGTGGAACGGCATCCCCACGTCCCGTGCTTGGAATTGAAGTCCCCTCCCACGAGGACCTTGGGGCCCAGGTGGAAGAGGATATCCAAGTCGGCCGGGAGTATAGCTCGAGCGGGGGAGTTGTAAGCTGCGGCAAGAGTCAACGACTGTCCATATAGCTGTATATCTATAGCTGTGGCCTCCAGGTGTTGTAGTTGCGGTATCTGTCGAAGTCTGTGCGTATGGCACTGTTTGACTAGGACAAGAGTACCTCCATGTGGCCGATCCGCGCGGTCGGATCGGTATGCGTAATAATTAGGAACGGAAAACTGTTGATGTGGTTTTAAGTGCGTTTCGCAAATAAGGGCAATGTCGATCCCCCTGTCATCGAGAAAGCCCTCAAGAGAATGGCGTTGGCGGAGAACACCATCGGCGTTCCAACTGAATATACGAAATGGGCGGTGTAGATTACGGTCCATCTGAGAAGTAAGAGATGAAGGCAGACAGAATTATCATTAATTTACTGAACGGATCAGAAGCTGAGTTGAATTGTTGAATAGTTGAACGGAATGTAGAAATGATTTTGCGGATGTTGAACTGCTGCAGTAAGGCAGCAAGATCTGCAAGATGGTTTGAAAATGGGAAGGAGAAGGTAGGGGGCGGGGGTGTAGAAGGCTCTGGGGATGGGTTTGTTTTTCCCCAAGCAGAGTGGGAAGCTGTCTCTGGGCGTGAAGCTGGACGACGCGGAGGCAAGGGCCCCGGGCCGGCAGCAGAGGAAGAAGGTGAGGGAGGGGCACGACGTGCTCGCAGGTTTGGAAAGTTGGTAGTATCAGCTGGTGGAGCAGCTGGCGTCGAAGGCGCCGAGGCTGCCGGAGTGGAAGAACTGCGAGAGTTCGCTAGTGCTTTTTGATATGCAGAGCATTTACGATAATTAGCTGGGTGAGCCTGACCGCAATTACAGCATTTGGGCGGTTCATTAGTCTTCTTTTGGCAGAGTCGGGTGAGATGGTCTCCGGCACACTTGACGCAACGCGGCAGACGGCCGCAGTTGCGGGAGCCGTGACCAAAACGCTGGCAATTAAAGCATTGTGTCAGGCCAGATTCATTTCGGTAGGATTCTACATCCACTTTCATGTGCAGGAGGAATTTAATTTTGTAGACGTCGTAGACATTCGGTGTACAATGCAGTACAGCGACGAATAGAGGCCATTTGACGTCGGTCAGTTTTCCCTGTGCGTCTGGCACTTGCTGGTGCATAACAGCGACAGATTGCACAGTGAAGCCCAGCTCCTCCAGCGCTTCCTTAACGTCAGCGGGAGGGGTGGTGGGCTCAAGGTGCCTGACGACGACCTTCAAAATTTTGAAAGGGTCGAGATCATATGTGTGGTACTGAATGGCACGAGTCTTGAGATAATCGATCATGTATCGATAATCTGATGGGTGTTCAAACTCGTAACGGATATTACCTCTTTTATATTGGCAGGAAAAGGAACCCTTCAGGTGCCCCTTCAGTTCCCTGACACGGTCGAGGTAGTTGACCGTGTCGTGAACTATAATAGGTGGCACCTTGGGGGCCTTGACAGGAGTAGGAGCCGGCATATTGTCTGGAATGTCTTGGTCAGCTGGTGTGACATCATCTAAACTTTCAAATCTGTTCGACGTTGGAACTGTGACCTCGTAGTCAGTCGCCATGTCGACCAGACTGGAGTCGGTCGCCGCATGGGAAGCGGAGGCGTCCTGAGGCGAAACAGGGTCCTGACGGTCGGTTGATTGCTTCTTCCTGTCAGGCGCCCTGGATTCAGCTGATTCAGAGTCGGTATGCGAAGGGGGATGCGCATGCTTACGTGAAGCATGCGAGTATGGAGCATCCCGCGCCTTCGTGGATTTCGTCGATTTTCGAGGCGTTACAGGCGGTGCAGCGTCAGCGGAGCCGGGTGTAGGGGCGGCCAGGACGGCATCGTTGTCACCGTTAGGTATCCCGCCGGAGCCTGGCCCCACGCTACTCGGCCCTGGGCCGGATGAACCCAGCTCAACGCTGTCCTGCTGCATCTGATCTGTCGCCTGATTGACTTGTTCTGACGTAAACTGAATTGTAGGATCCGACAGCCGACGGTGGACTGATCGAGAGATAGGCAGACAAGACTCTGATGAATACGACAGCAATTCAGCGCATGACATGATATTCTTGCCAGACGAGGGAAACAAACCTCGAGAACCGGCTGAAGAACTGGCCATCGTGGCCTTTGACTCCGCCGCGAACGACGAAATCAACGCGCGCGACGACCAACACCAACGCAGAAAATAACCGCTCCGACTGAAAGACGACGCGGCAAAACGTAGAAAAAGAACGTTCGACTAACGCCGAATACACAGAATCGCGCGGAAAACACACTAAACTATCGCGACGGCAGCAACACCAGTAGCAAGCGCTCCGCTCTAGTCAGCGTCTCCCCACACAGTGGCACCCGCCGCCAGCCGCCGCCGCACCTTTACCAGCTCGCCCTGTTGCGGCCGCCGACCAATGGGGCGCGCGCGCAACCGGCCGCCGCACCCGAGCCCATAAAGCACCCCCACCCCGGCTGCGCCGGCACGCACGCACGCACGCACTCGTGTTCGAGATGGCGAGCGAGCAAGACGTTTGTGACGCGCGCGCGGTCGCGGCAGCTGCCGCCGCCGCGCCGGAGCTGTCTGATCGCCGTCCGGCGGCGCCTGCGCCGTCGGCGGCCCCATTGGACGCTCCACCTATGACGACCCGGCAACCCCAGGAGGACCACGAGTATATGACGACTACGCGCGACCAGGACGATGAGATGGACTACTCTACCGACCCTCCCCGTGAAGACTGCGCTTCCGGCGCCCCGCAGAGGGTGCTTCAGCGCAAGAGGTCGGCTGTCACGTCCGCCAGTGACGACCAACACACTTCTGGTACGAGTGACGCTGGATTCAAGAAACCACCACCTAAGAAGAGGGCGGCTCCACGACAGCGCACGCCCGCTGTCCCTGTGCCTACTGCCAATCAGTACGACGCCCTACAGGATGGCGCCGACTCTGAAGATCCCGACGAGCCTCCACCGGCGACCGCCGACGATGCTACGCATCGCTCCGGCCCTAAGCTGCCGCCGATTGTTATCGACTACCCTGACGATTATCTGACGCTTCGGGACTGGCTCCAAGCCAACCTCAAGAACGCTTTTACCGCCAAACACTGCGGCGAAGACCGTCTGAAGCTGACAGTCGCCACTACTGAAGATTACGTGGCTGTTATGGATATGGTTGGTGCACGTGGGATCCCAAACTACACCTTCCCCACCGTACGTCCCAAAGTTCTCAAGGTTGCCATGCGAGGCATACCGCTGAAGATGAAGGCGGACGCCTTTAAGGACGGCCTCATCACCATGGGATTCGCGCCTACTGCAGTCACCCGGATGAAGATGCCTGGTACCCAGCGCCCCATCCCTTTGATGGAGATCGTGTTGCCTGATACGCCTGATAACAGGCAAATCTACCAAGTCACCCGGTTTTATGACCTCTCGGTGACTGTCGAGAAGTTACGCGCACGGAAGGGCCTCGTCCAATGCTACAATTGCCAGGAGCCGGGCCACACTTCCCGCCTCTGTCGCATGAGGCCCCGATGTGTCAAGTGTGGCGAGGGTCACCTCAGCCAGCAGTGTACCCGGTCCCGGGACGAACCAGCCACCTGTGCCCTGTGCAAGCGGGCTCATCCTGCGAGTTACCGCGGTTGCGCTGTCCACAAGGCAGCCAGCCGCCGCCAGCGTGGACTACCTCCCTTGCGGCCGACGTCCCGCTCCGATGGCCAACAGCAGCGGCGCCGAGCTGCGCCACCGCCTGCTCCACCTGCTACTCCTCCGCGGCAACCCGCCCAGCGGCGCCTGCTTGCTGCTCGGGCGGACCTTGGTTACGCCGACGTCCTCCAGGGCCGGACGACGCCTCCTCCTGCCCCTGCTGTCCAGCCTCTGCGACGCTCTGAAGACGGGCCTGCTCCACCTGCTGCAGCTGCTGATTTCATCGCGGTCTTGCAAGAAGTCCAGGCCACCCTCGTGGCTGTTTCTGCCGCTCTGGCCCAGCTGCCGACCGCCATCACTGCTGCAGTCCATGCAGCCCTCCGAAGTTTCCCCACTGCCACGGCGATCGCATCCGCTGGCCATGGCTCACAACCTTAGACGCCACCAGACTTTCACGGCTGTAACGTGGAACGCGAATGGCCTCTTTCCTGCGCTTCTCGAATTCCGGCAGTTCCTCCAGGATTACAGCGTGGATGTGTGTCTCCTCACCGAGACCCATCTCAAGCCTGGACTTCGAGCGAACGCACCGAATTACGTCTGCTATCGCGACGACAGGCTGACGGCTGGCGGTGGGACAGCCATCTATGTCAAGCGGACACTCCGACACTATCGTGTCCCTCTGCCGAGGTTGGACTCCTGTGAAGCCACGGCCGTTGCAGTGGAGACGTCCCTTGGAACGGTCATCTTTCTCTCCGTGTACCGGCCGCCACGAGGCCACCTCACCGTCCATGATGCTGACACTCTCCTTCGTGCTGGGGTCAAGCTCTTCCTTGCCGGAGACCTGAATGCCAAGCACCAGCTCTGGAATTCTCGGACGCTGAACGTCAGTGGGAGGCGGCTCTATCACGCCGCTGAGAGGGCACGAGCTTCTGTGTATGGACCTGCTGAGCCGACGCACTACCCTTCGAACGGCTCTGCTCCCGACGTTTTGGACATTTGTCTCGTGAAGGGTGTCGACTGGTTTGTCACCCCCGACGTTCTGCACGCCTTGAGCTCCGACCACTTGCCGGTGCTCTTTCGACTACATGTCACTCCGCTTCCACCAGCGGCGAAGCTCGACACCCGGAAGACCGACTGGCCGCGCTTCCGGCAGCTTGTTCTGCAACGCCTCCCGGATGAGTCACCTCCACTGGACACGGATGTTAATGCTGCTCTTCACACCCTGACTGCGGCTCTCACCACAGCTGTTGCTGACTCCACCCCGCCTCCACGGGTTTCTTCAGTGGCAGCTCCAGCACTCCCTGCCGACTTAAGGGACCTTATCCGAGAACGAAACCGTCTCAACAGAGTTTGGCATGAAACACGCCAGCCCGTGCTGAAGCGGCGCATCAATCATCTCCGCCGCGTCATCAAGGCTGCCCTTGCTGCTCACCGTATCCGCCGGTGGGAGGAGAAGCTTGCCTCAGTTGATCCTGGGGCCGACACGTGGGAGTTGGTCCGTTCCCTCACACGGCATCGCCCACACTTGCCGCCGCTCACAACTACCGATGGACCTGCTTACACGCCCGCCGCTAAAGCCGAGGCCCTGGCGACGACTTTTGCGGCCAACTTCCGGCCCCTTGCGGCGCCGGTCGACAACGAGAACGTCCGCACAGTTGAGACCAGACTTGCTGCCTTCCTCCACGGCGACCACGGTGACGCCACCATTGTGCCAACGTCGGAA
Source organism: Schistocerca serialis cubense (assembly GCF_023864345.2). Lineage (NCBI taxonomy): Eukaryota > Metazoa > Arthropoda > Insecta > Orthoptera > Acrididae > Schistocerca > Schistocerca serialis. The sequence continues at coordinate 131,228 of NW_026047849.1, forward strand.
AGGGAGGTCACTGACCATCTTCGCCGGCTTCCCCAGACGAAGGCCCCGGGGCACGACAACGTTGACGGGAGAGTACTCCGCATGCTGCCCAGGATTGCCATCCTGTACGTGGTCGCTCTCTTCAACGCCGTCTTTCACCAACTGCAGTACCCAGAAGCTTGGAAGAAGGCTGTCGTTGTGGCGGTCCCGAAGCCGGGCAAAAACAGGACAGTACCGGAGCATTATCGCCCCATTAGTCTCCTCCCGACGCTGAGCAAAGTTTTCGAGAGGATCCTCCTCTCTAGGTTCGGCCGGCTGCTTCACCAGGACAACATCATTCCTCGGGAACAGTTTGGCTTCCGCCAGCACCACTCCACCACCCAACAGTTGCTCCGCGTCGTCGAGGAGGCGACACTGGCGTTCAACAATCGGGAGTTTTGCGGCCTTGTCTTGCTTGATGTGTCCAAGGCCTTTGACACCGTCTGGCACCACGGCCTGCTCTTCAAGTTGTTCCATCTCGGCATCCCTTCGTGCTTCGTCCGCCTACTTGGCACCTACCTTGAGGGCCGTACATTTGTCGTCCGAGTTGGCAGCACGACTTCCTCTGTTCGCCCGGTCCTTGCTGGAGTGCCACAAGGGAGTGTTCTGGGCCCGATATTGTATGCTGTCTACACCTCTGACCTGCCGATTTCCCCGAGGGTTGGTCGTGCCATCTATGCTGATGACACGGCCCTTTTCTCGCGCCATCGCAACATCGACGCCGTCCTCCGACGTCTGCAAGCTGCTCTGCAGGACCTCGAGCGCTGGGCCGCCGACTGGCGGATCGGCTTCAACGCCACCAAATCTCAGGCGATGCTCCTCACTCGCCGTCTCCCACCTGACGTGCCGCCCCTGGTGCTTTGTAATCAGGCCATCACCTGGACCACGACTGCTACCTACCTCGGGGTCATTCTCGATCGCACCCTGACATGGAAGCCTCACGTCACCGCTGTACACCGGAAGACATCTCAGAGGGCTGGGGCATTGTACCCCATGCTCAACGAAACTTCCTCGCTCCCTGTCGCCAATGGACTGCATATCTATCGCACGTGCATTCGTCCGGTTATGGACTATGCCTGTGAAGTCTGGGGCAATGCTGCCCCCTCCCATATTCAGAGGCTCCAGCAACTACAAAACAAGCTCTTGCGCCGAGTTTACCATGTGCCGCGTGATTTCCCTCATCGCCCCCTCCATCAGGCGGCTGAGGAACCCCTCGTCCGGGAGAGATTTAAAGACGCAGCGCGCCGGTTTTATACTGCCACCCGCACTTCAGACAATCCCCTCGTCCGGAGGTTAGGACGACATAATGACCATCACGACCACTACAGGCGGCCCGTTGCCCTGATCGAATAATCAGGTCAGCCCCGAAGACTCACCACCACTTCTTCCTCTCAGCGACTTCAAGATATCATACGCGCTGACCACCGCCAACCACACCCTGCAGCCTTGGTAGGAAATGCCTCTAGGTAAACCCTACGTTCACGATAGCCTGGGATGTTCCACACCCAGTCCAGACGAAAGGAGGCCGCGCGCGCCGGCACGCACTCCGCTGCTCGACTCGCTGCCGCTCGCACCGGTCGTTTTCGTTTCCGTTTCGTGTGCACCGTCGCTAGCCCATCGCCATGTCCAGACGCGGAAAGGGAGGCAAAGTCAAGGGCAAGTCAAAGTCCCGCTCAAGCAGGGCCGGGCTCCAGTTCCCGGTCGGCAGAATCCACCGCCTCCTGCGCAAGGGAAACTACGCAGAGCGCGTCGGCGCCGGGGCGCCCGTCTACCTCGCCGCCGTCATGGAGTACCTCGCGGCTGAGGTGCTCGAGCTGGCCGGAAACGCGGCCCGCGACAACAAGAAGACGCGCATCATCCCGCGCCACCTGCAGCTTGCCATCCGCAACGACGAGGAGCTCAACAAGCTCCTGTCGGGCGTCACCATCGCACAGGGTGGTGTCCTGCCCAACATCCAGGCCGTCCTGCTGCCAAAGAAGACCGAGAAGAAGGCCTAAAGGAGGCCAGGCAATCGCAGCGCCGCGTGCTCCCCTGCACGCAACGCGCTTTGCCGGCTCGGCCCACAACAATCGGCCCTTTTCAGGGCCACCACACACACCTACGTCCAAAGCAAAATTTCAGTCGTCCTCGCCGCACCTTGTTTTGTTTTAACTTTGCACTGTCACAGCACAGCCGCCGCCGGCGCACGTCCGCCATCTTGTCGTCCACACAGCCCGTGTGGCCCAACACACACACACACACACACACACACATTTTGCACGGTCGCAGTCGCCTTCCAAACCGACAACGGCAGCAATAATGACCATTGTTAAAGGGAGGCGTGTCGACACACCGCCCTCCACTCCCGCGCGCAACGGCCGTCGACACGAACGAAACAGCTGATCCGGCCGCCTATGCCCACACGCCTTGCCTCGGAAACCCCAACGCCGCCGCAAACAAACACACAGAGACAAACCACGCAAGCAAATAATCACCGCCTCTCGCACAACAACACACAGCCCGCCATCTCCGTCGCGATCGATACAAAGACACACAATAACAAACACACAAACGAAGCAGCTCCACACACAGCCAGCCACATGACACGTTTCCTTTCCTTCTCCCCTCCCAGTCACATCACGTCGCTCAAACGGAAAGAAAGAAAGAAACAAACAACACAGCGCACACACGCAGCAACAACACAGACTCTTTCGCACTTTTCAACTTCCGAACAGTGTGGTGGCCCTGAAAAGGGCCGTTTTCTAGTCTCTCCCACCCACAAGCACGGCCGCGGGAAGGCCAGCGCCCGCTGCGACGCAGCCTAACCGCCGAAACCGTACAGGGTGCGCCCCTGCCTCTTCAGGGCGTACACCACGTCCATGGCCGTCACAGTCTTGCGCTTGGCGTGCTCAGTGTACGTCACCGCGTCGCGGATCACGTTCTCCAGGAACACCTTCAGCACCCCGCGGGTCTCCTCGTAGATCAGACCAGAGATGCGCTTCACGCCGCCCCTGCGAGCCAGGCGGCGGATGGCGGGCTTCGTGATGCCCTGGATGTTGTCGCGCAACACCTTGCGGTGCCGCTTGGCGCCACCCTTGCCGAGCCCCTTTCCTCCCTTGCCGCGGCCTGTCATCCTTCCTTCCTCGGGCAAAGCAAAACGTGCACAAACAGCACCTGCAGCGGCTGGCGAGTCGGCTACGGTCTGCGCCCAGCGCGCCCGCCGCCCCCCTATATAGACTCTGGCCCGCCCTCCCCCCACCACGCGCAACCGAGGGCATATAAGCGCAGCACGGAGGCGCGCGGGCCCGTTGTCAAGGCAGCACCGGACGCCGCGCCGCACCTAACCTCCACGCACGCCGCTCCGCTACCGCTACCGCCATGGCCCGCACAAAGCAAACGGCCCGCAAGTCCACCGGCGGAAAGGCGCCGCGCAAACAGCTCGCCACCAAGGCGGCGAGGAAGAGCGCGCCCGCCACCGGAGGCGTCAAGAAGCCCCACCGCTACAGGCCGGGCACCGTCGCCCTGCGAGAAATCAGGCGCTACCAGAAGAGCACAGAGCTGCTCATCCGCAAGCTGCCATTCCAGCGCCTAGTGCGCGAGATCGCCCAGGACTTCAAGACCGACCTGCGCTTCCAGAGCTCCGCAGTCATGGCCCTGCAGGAGGCCAGCGAGGCCTACCTCGTCGGCCTCTTCGAAGACACCAACCTGTGCGCAATCCACGCCAAGCGCGTCACCATCATGCCCAAGGACATCCAGCTCGCGCGCCGCATCCGCGGCGAGCGCGCCTAAACCGCGCCGCGGCACCGCACCGCACAAACAAAAACGGCCCTTTTCAGGGCCACTAACATCTCTCCGTCGCGAGCAAACTTTGTCGGTCGCCTGCCTCTCGCCCCGCAACCCAAAAACAAAAACCACCACTTCCCGTCCGTCCGCCACACCCGCTCACTCTGCCTGCCTGCTAGCAGCGCGCAACAATCACACATCATCCCTCCCCGGCGCTCAAAGCGCACAATACCCAACGGCCGACGTCACACCGCACGGGTGGCTGGCCGGCCGCCGCTTTCGTTTCGAAAACAAAAAAACCCGCACTCCACTCCGACGGCCAACGGCCAGGCAGGCGCGCTCGCTCGCTCGCTCTACACGCCACCGAAATCCCCGCCGACTCCTTCCGCATCTCAACGTGCCCCCCGTTGCAAAACATAACACACACACACACAAAGGAACAAAACAAAACAAAGACCAGACACGACTCGACAAGACAGACATCCGAGAAGAACGAACGCAGGCAAGCCAACCAACGTATTCAAACAAAACAACGTGACAGAAAACCAACCGTCGGCCGCCGCCACAAACACGGCGACAATCAACCACGACAACAACAACAACAACAACACCGCTTACCGCTACCGCCGCCCACACCCGCCACCGACCCCCGCAATCCAACCACCACGGCACGCAAACAGCATCCCCACGGGCATACAGAAACGCCAGACAGACACCCACACCAAACGCAACACGACAATCAAAACCTTCCCCGACGTGCTTTGATGGCCCTGAGAAGGGCCGTTTTGGGCCGCGCGTCTCTTGCGCGCCACTAGACGACGACGGGGGGTGGGGACGACGGAGTCAAGCGCCAAACCCTTCCATTCCCATCTCTTTCTCCTCTACTCTACTTCTTCTTCTTGGGCGAAGCCTTCGCCTTAGACGGCGTCGTCGCCTTCTTCGGGCGCGGCGCCTTCGGCTTCTTCGTCGGAACCTTGGCGGCCTTCTTCGCCTTCGACGGCGACTTGGCCTTGGCCGGCTTGGCCGCAGCCGCCTTCTTCGCACCCGCGGGAGCGGCCGACGCCGCAGACGCCTTCTTGGCGGCGCCCGCCTTCCGACCGGTCGCCGCCTTCACGCCACCAGCCTTCTTTGCGCCGGCCGCACGGGCGCCCTTCTTCTCCTTGCTGGCCGGAGCGGCGCGCTTCTTCTTGGCACCGCCAGCACGGGCCTTGCCGCCCTCGGCCGCCCCCCCGCCGCCGGCGCCGGCAAGCTTGAACGAGCCGGACGCGCCCTTCCCCTTCGTCTGCACCAGCTCGCCCGCCACGACGGCCGACTTGAGGTACTTCTTGATAAACGGCGCCAGCTTCTCCGCGTCCAGCTTGTAGTGCGCGGCTATGTACTTCTTGATCGCCTGCAGCGACGACCCGCCGCGCTCCTTCAGACACTTGATGGCGGCCGTCACCATCTCAGAGGTGCGCGGGTGCGCAGGCTTGGCGCGCGGCTTCTTCGCAGACGACGCAGACTTGGCCTTCTTCGTAGTGCCGGTGGCGGCGGGTGCCGCAGCAGTCTCGTTCGTAGCCGCCTGATCTGCCATTTCGACGACGCGCGTAACACACAGCGAGAGCGAGCGGGACGGCAGGCACGCAAGCACAGCACAGCAGCAGAGCAGAGAATCACAAGGCCCAGCCAGTGTCGCGGGCGGGCGCGGACGGCCGAGAGAGCGGCCGCCACTCTGCGCGCCGCCGCGCCGCGCCTCCCGCGCTTGCTACCATTCGAGTGCGATATGTCGCAGCAGACAGACGTGCGCGGAGCGAAGGGTGTGGCGGATCGCCGTCCGGCGGGGCTTGCCCCGTCGGCGGCCCCATCCGGCCCCCCACCTATGACGACCAGGGCTATGGAAGAGAGGAATAAGATTATGACGGACCCGGCTTCGAATATGGACCTCGATTTGGCTGATTTCTCCGATACTTCCATCGACGACGACGTCGTCCAGAGGCAGACACCGTCGACGGCGGCTTCTCGGAAGAAGAGGGGCACTGATGGTGGTTCACGCGCTGCCGAAGTGACGGATGATGGATTCCGAAAACCGCCGAAGAAGCGTCAAGCGCGTGCTGCGCAGGTTCAGCCGCAGGCGGCGGATATTCCGGTGCACAACCGATTCGATGACATTCCTGAGGACGCTGCCGATGCGGCTCAGCCCAGTCTCCAGCACCAGGCGCAGCAGCAGCAGCCGCCGCCGCAGCAGCAGAAGCGCATTCCGCCGATCGTGCTGCAGCTACCCTCGTCCTACAAGGAATTTTACGAGTGGCTGAAGCAGCACTTGAAGCAGCCCTTCACCGCGCGCCAGACTGGCGGCGACAAGCTGAAGCTTTCTGTCACCACCCTCGATGATTACTCCACCGTTATGGACTACCTTGGTGCACAAGGCATTCCGAATTATACGTTTCCGGTCGTTCGGCCGCCGACCTTGAAGGTGGTTCTTCGGGGGATTCTCGAGTCCCTGCCTAACGACTGGGTCAAAGAAGAACTCGAAGACCTCGGCTTCGCCGCCACGATTGTGGACTACCACAAAATCCCGGGCACCAACCGTCGGTCAGGCCTCCGAATTGTGATCCTGCCTGATACGCCAGATCATCGGAAGATTTTCAACGTCACCCGCCTTTGCGGGCTTGTGATGTCTGCCGAAACACTCCGCAAGTCACGTGGGGTGACGCAATGCTTCCGATGCCAAGGCTTCAATCATGTTGCCCGTGGTTGTACGATGCCTTTTGTTTGTGTCAAGTGTGGCGGCGCCCATGACAGCCGGCAATGCCAGGTACCTCGAGAAGAACCGGCGAAGTGTGGCCTGTGTGGCGGCCGACACCCCGCCAACTTCAGGTCGTGTCCTAAACATAAGGAGGCCAGTCGACGGCAACGGGGGCTGCCCCCGCTCACCGCCAGGGATCGCCGCCGAAGGACCGCTGTCGTCAGCAGCACTCCTGCCAGCTTCCGCCACGCGGGGGCCCAGCAGCAGGGACGGGCCTCACTCTCGCAGTCTCGCCCTCCTAACGCCTGGCAACGTCCACTTGCTGCACCGTATGTCATCCGCAGAGACGCCCCTGCGTCCTCTGCCGTTCCGACGGACGTTCCAGAAGGCCCCGCCGCCTTTCCGCCGTTGCAGCGCCGACGTCCCGTCGACCACACTCCGCAGGACGGCCAGCAGCCGAGTGTCGACTCCCGCGACCTCTTCACCTTACTCCAAACCATGATGACGGCAGTCGCCGAAATGAGCCGCGCCATCCAGGCGTTGCCCGCTACCTTGGCAGTCACCGTGGAATCCACGATACGAAGCGTTCTTAACACCAGCAGTGCCGCTACCCCACATCATGGATAGGGTGCGCCGCTTCGAGGAACTTCGTATTTCGACGTACAACGCCGACGGCCTCTTCCGTGATCTCCTGGAAGTTAAGCACTTCCTTGAAGCTCACAACATCGACATCTTTCTCGTGACGGAGACGCACCTGAAGGCAGGTCTCCGGGCCAACATCTCCAACTACAAGTGCTACCGCTACGACCGCCCCACCCGTGGCGGCGGCGCCGCGATCTACGTCAAGCGGAACATCCGCCACTATGTCGTACCTACGCCGCCGTTGCGGCAGATGGAGGCGACGGCCGTGGCTGTGGTGACCTCAGCGGGGGTGGTCACCTTCGTCTCCGTCTATCGTCCTCCTCGCTACCTGCTGGACATCGACGACGCCTATGCGCTGCTCCGTCTCCCGGGGAAGCTCTTTTTGGCCGGCGACTTCAACGCCAAGCATGCGGCGTGGAATTCCCTGCACACCACCCACAGCGGCCGCCAGTTTCATCAAGTCATCGACAGGGTTGGTGCTTACGCTTGCGGGCCTGAGGAGCCGACCTGCTACCCCTCCCGCGGCACGCCGGACATCCTTGACTTCGCCGTCACCAAAGGCCTGCATCAGTTCATGACAGCTGATGTCATTCATGAGCTAAACTCCAACCATCTGCCGGTCCTCTTCAATCTTGCTGTTGATCCCGCCTTCACCTCGCCGCGCCTTAATCTTCGGCGCACTGATTGGACTGCTTATCGTGCAGCTGTCCTCGCCCGTGTGCGGCCCCGTCTTGAAGCCGACGTCCGCGACGTCGATGCTGACGTCTCTGCCTTCGCTGATGACGTCCACTCAGCCCTGCTGCGATCCACACCGCCGTCCCGGCGCACGCTTCCCCGGCGCCCAGGACTCCCGGCTGACATTTTGGATCTGATCCGTGTGAGGAATCGTCTCAGCAAGGAATGGCGCCTTACCCGCGACCCCCTTCTGAAGCGGCGCGTCAACCTTCTCCGCCGGGATATTAAGGCCGCCATTAGCGCTCACAAGAACGAGCAATGGGCGCAGAAGCTGGCGTCGTTTACTCCGGAGCCCGACGCTTGGGACGCGGTGCGTTTCTTTACCAGGCGGAAGCACGCTCTGCCCCCTCTGGACTCGCCGACTGGTGTCGCCTACACTCCAGTGGATAAGGCGAATGCCCTTGCTGATGTCTTTCAGGCGAACTTCGTCCCTCTTGAAGACCCTGTGGACGCTCAGTTCGTTCAAGATGTGGACCGTGGCCTTGAGGCCTACCTCTCTGCCGACCGCCGCGACGACGATCAGCTTCCGGTTTTCACCACCGACGAGGTGACCACCTGCATCCGGGCGATGGCCTCTAACAAGGCTCCTGGTGCTGATGACGTTCCTGGGAAGGCGCTCAAGGAACTGCCTCCTGCAGCTTATACTTATCTGGCCCGCCTATTCACTGCCATCCTGGTGACGCACACCTATCCGGCTGCCTGGAAGCACGCTGTTGTTGTCGCCATACCCAAGCCGGGTAAGGACCGGAAGAATCCCCACAACTATCGGCCCATCAGCTTGCTTCCGCAGCTCAGCAAGATTTTCGAACGGCTCCTCCTTCACCGACTGAAGATTCTTATGGACCGTCGTCGTCTGTTGCCTCCGGAGCAGTTTGGATTCCGGGGAGGCCACTCCTCTACGCAGCAGCTCGTCCGCGTTGTTGAGGCGATTACCACGGCCTTCAACAACCAGGAGTATTGTGGCGCCATTTTTCTAGACGTCACAAAAGCCTTCGACAGTGTGTGGCACTCCGGGCTGCTGTGGAAGCTCCATATGCATGGCTTTCCGCGGTCCCTCATCCGCCTGATGGACAGCTATCTGCGGGGCCGCACCTTTGTGGTCCGCATTGATGACTCGACTTCGACGCTCCGACCTATTGCCGCCGGCGTGCCGCAGGGCTCGGTCCTCGGTCCGACCCTGTACTCCTTGTATACGGCCGATCTTCCTACCTCTCCACGGGTGGAGCGCGCGATGTACGCTGATGACACAGCGATCTTCACCCGCAGCCGGTGGCCACAAGCCATGTATCGCCGTCTCCAGGATGCGTGCGCCGCCCTCGAAGCATGGGCGACTCTTTGGCGTGTCCGGTTCAACGCTCAGAAGAGCCAAGCCGTGGTCTTCACGCGCAAGAGGACCCCGCCACACGATCAGCCGCTCCAGTTATTCGGCGAGGTCATCCCCTGGACGCCGACAGCCACCTACCTCGGGGTTGTCCTGGACCGCCTACTCATCTGGCAGCAGCAGGTGCTGGAAGTTCGCCGGAAGGTTGAGCAGCGGCTGGGGGCGCTTTATCCGCTGCTGAACGAGCACTCAGCGCTCTCTGTCGATAATGGACTCCTCATCTACCGGATGTTTGTGCGTCCTGTTATGGACTATGCCTGTGCTGCATGGGGAAATGCGGCGCACCGACACCTTCATCGCCTGCAGGCGCAGCAGAATAAGGCTCTTCGCCGGATTTTCCACGTCCATCCACAGTTTCCGGCCCGATATCTACATGAAGCTGCGCAAGAACAAGACGTACTCGCTCGCTTCCAAGCCATCGCCCGGAAGATGTATGATAAAGCTGCTGCTTCGGATAATCCCCTCATCAGGGCCCTTGGGGCGCCTCTGGATGACCGTGACCTCTATCAGAGGCCCGTTGCGCTGCTAAGTCGCTAACGACAGCAGTTGCAACTTTTAGAACCTTCAGTTCCCCCCAGATAGTATGTTCCCAACACCACATCCTTAGATGACAATACAGAAAATCCTGATGTTTCTCTTTTTCGTTCCTCAGAAGGTGTAGTAAATGCCTTCGGGTAAATGCTACATTTCTCACACTTGATGAAGTTAGATGATAGTGGACTGGAGCGCTTGCTACCGCCCAACGTCCGACAGCCTGTGCGGAGCAGCCCCAAACCTGCGCCACAACCGCCCGCGCCTTTCAAACCACCGAGGATGGGGCTACACACAGCCACACCACAGTCGCCAACCAGTCGCCACGGCAGCGCCGCAAACCACGGCCAAACTGCAGCTACCGCGCGCTACAGCCTGGGTCGGCCCGCCGAGAATCGCCGCCCCCGCCCAAATGCCGCCCCCACAGCCCCAGCCGACGACCCGCCACAATGGCCAAACCTTCGGCAAAACTCCCACACCGTCGCCGCGGCAGCCCGGCCAGCGCGGCCGGCGCCACAGCCACACAAGCCGAGGCGTGCGGCGATGACGGCCGTGCAAACGCGCCTCCGCCGCCCCATCGCCTTCCGTCGCCCTCCCGCCGTTTCCCGATCGGCCCGCAGCCGTCGGGCCACATCGCGCGCCGTCCTCCTCCTCTCGCCCGCCAACATTCACAGCCGTTTCTCAACAATTGCCCGCCGCAAACGGACGCCGCCTGCGCAACAGGCGCCGCCGCCCCTCGCCGCTTCCGACCCAACCCCTCGACCGAGGCAAACCGCAATCCGAATCTACAGACCAACCCAATCTGCCGTCAAGCACACACGACAGCCGACCTTACACGTTACGCGTTACACATTACGTTTACACGTCTACGTTAGGTTAGGTTAGGTGGACGTGGGTTAGGTTAAGGGGACTTGGGTTAGGTTAAGCGTCAAACTTAGGTTAAGCATTCAAACACGTCAGGCGTCAGAGGTTAGGTTAGGTTAGGTTAGGTTAGGTTAGGTTAGGTTAGGTTACACGTTAGGTTAAGGGGTCAGTGCTAGGTTAAGAAGCGTCAAACGTAGGTTAAAAAAGCGTTCAAACGTGAGGCGTGAGCCGGACAGCTTACCTTACGTAGACGTTAGGGGCTCACAGGCTGAGCTCACCTCGCCACACCACAGGTTAGGTTCGGTTCGGTTCGGTTCGCTCGGCTCAGCGTAAAGCGCCGAGGTCAGGGTTACGTTCGTTCACCTTCGGGCGCCACACTTTCGGTTGAAAGGTCGCGACGGGACGACGTCGGCAGGCACGCCGCAAACGAACAAACACGTACAGACGACGTCGGAAACCGCCGACAGACGGGGGAGCAGCACGACCACGACCAGACACCGAGCGCGAACGAGACACACGCGAACCACCCCCACCGGCCAAAGGGCACCACACAACAACCCAGAGCACCACGTGTCGACACCAGAGCAACCCGCCGCTCACGCGACATGGCTGGCACCGAAGGGCAACCGCCCGCAACTGCGCTTTCCGCGCCGGCCCGGATGCACGTCGTGCTACAACAACACCACTACCGTACACAGCCGCTGTTCACAACATCACTATCAATGGCGCGCCCGCGGCTCGCCGCCGTCGCAGTCGCAGCCCCAACGCCAGCACTTTTGCACCACCATTCACACGCACCGCAACACAGCTCGCCGACACAGCCGAACTAAACAAACACCACACAACAACAGCAACAACGCCGCCGCCTCTACTTGTGCCGGCGACCCACCCCGCCGATGGCGCACCTTTCGCCAGCCGGCAATCGACACACACGCACCCACCCACCGGGGCCCAGTGCAAAAAAAAAAAAAAACACACAAAAACAAAAAAACCAAACAACACAAACGACACGGGAAGCGCACACCGCCACTTCGCGCGCACGCCACCAACCAGTCGTCGTCTCAAAATAACAAACACAAACAAAATAAACTAACAACTAGGGCAACACAAAACAAAAACGCCTCGCACGAACCGCCCACAAAAAGGACAAGCACACGCACAGCCTCTGCTGACGACCACGACGCAGCGGCACGCTGCTCCTGTCCCGCGCCCCGCGCCCCGCGCCCCACTCGATTCACAACTCACGCGACACCGTCAACGACGGGCTCGCTTCCCGCAACCTACCACCTTTCCGCCACGACGCACAGCCCCAGCCCCACCCGACGACGCCCGTGGCAACGACTGCACTTTCACCACCGCCTCCCCCTTCCCCCCCAAAACACACACACACACACACAGCCAGCCAAAAACGCACTCGCGACCCACACATGCACGTGCATCGGCACACGCCAACCAGTCAACGTCGACAACCACACGCAAGGCTCGAAACGAAACCGGCGTCCTTCCACGTTGCCATCAAGCTACGCGACACAAGACACAAGGAACCAACACAACAGCCGGCCCCACTAATTCCCACTCTCACGCCGCAAAAAGCACACCGAAACCGCCAAACGCACGCACATTCCCCTTCGCACTGACACCACCGACCGGCTCGCTACCACACACCTCTCGGCAGCCGTTTCACGCCAATTCGCCACACCGCCCACACAGTCGACAAGCGCCCGCCCTGTACGGCACACGCAACGACGCAGCGCAGCAAAGGGCGCCCGCAACACATACCTCTCCGCCGCCCGACGCGCCAACCGCCACACCACACCGCCAGCCACTCGCAAATTGTGCACTGCCACCAGCCACACGTCCAACACGCCGCGCCGCCTCCGGCCACCCGCCAGGGGGCGCTCACGTCCGCGACAACAGCGCGGCCCGCCGGGCCGGGCCGAACCGAACCGAGCCGCCGCTGCTCTGCACTCGGCACGGCCACACCCTGCTGCAGACCGGGCTCGTCCCTCTGTACGCGTCTGCCTGCGCATCAACACAACACGACCTTTTTTTTTTTTTTTTTTGTTTTCTTCTTTCTTTCTTTCTTTCTTTCTTTCTTTCTTTCTTTGGCCCTCTCTCCTTCCCGCCATGGCGGTTACGGCACCGCCTGCAGCGGCAGATTTTTTGCGCCCACACGCCTACTCCTACCACCATTAACCTTGCCCTGCCCTGCCCTGCAATGCCCATCAACGTCGCAGTCGAACCGACGCTTGCCAACACACTGCCCACGTTCCTTTCTCTTTTCGGCCTACGCCCATTACGCGCCGCCGCCACAGCACCTTCCCTTCCCACAACACACCGACGTCATCACACGCACCCAAAACAGGGGCCACGACCGTGTTCCTCGCCCACTCCCATCCCGCACGGTACGCACATTCCCAACTACTACCGCGCACCCTCCCTTTCCAATCTGTGTGTCTCTGTGTCTGTGTCCTGCCCGCGCGTGACGCCTCTCAACATCCGCCGTCCCCCGTCCCGTTTTCGCCCCCATGCCGTCGTCGCGCCGCCTCCTCCCCGTCCACCGCCGCCCCTGTCCGCCCCGCACCACACCATACACCGCTGCTTGTCCCGGCCGTTGCCACCAAAGGCGCCGACCGCAAACGCGCCACGCCGCAGCCCCCGTGCGTCTCGCGCTCGCTTGCATCTCCGTGCCGACGCTGCCTCTCTTCCCACTCGCACTCGACCTCGACAACACAGTCTTTGGCTCCGCCACTGCGTGTTCCGGTGGTACGCACGCTGCAACACGTATGTATTCATTACCAGAGCGATGGCGAGGCATGACAGCATCTCTGTCTGACCAGAGAGTTCTTCATCGCTGCTAGTCGGCGCTTGGACCGCGCCAGACGACAGTAGTGGCACGCACCGGGTCGCCAGGAACAGTTGTTATATATATTGTAGCGCGAGTCGGGAGAGGTAGTAGTCGGTCGACAGTAGTAGCGGGTGGACGGTTGTACTGAGCGGGCGTCGGCGGCGTGCTCTGCTCGTCTCGCGACTCTGGTCACGGTTCGGGACGATGTATAGTATATTGTGTTATAATCAAAAAGGTGGTGTGACGCTGCATTGCGCAAATCTGATAACGTATGTTCATTGTACCTCTTTTGTTCAACAACAAAAGCCCCACTATTACCTTTTTTCGAAAGTAACTTTTGTCTCTTAACGAAAAACATTCACTTTTTAAAGACTACTTCCTATGGCATTTCCCTCCAAGGAGTGCAATTAATTACCAGCCAGCACTCATTCATTGCACACAGCTGTGTAAGGGGTATCTACAATTGAGGAGCGGATATAAATGCAATTTTTTGTTTTTTTTTTTTTGTGTGTGTGTTGTAACCTCCCAGCAAAATTTAAAATAATGGACAATGTTATTTACGGATGCTAATGGACATTGCGCTAATTGTAACCTCGCCCACAATGAGAGGTCTTGAAAATGGCAACAAAAATGTGAAATTCGCAATCAGACTCAAATATAAAGTCTTCACACAACATTTACAAAAGTCCGTTCAGTGACAAGAAACTTCAATTAAACCGAAATATCGGTCTTTGGCCCTGTGCAAAACAATCAGAATTAAAGTCTTACCTCCGAATAAATGGATGTCACATTTCTGCTCTGGTTGTTGCGCAGCGCTTGGAGGAACTGCATTGCAAATAATAATATTCTCTTTTTTTGTGATTTTAGTGACATTTTTCTTCAAAGAAGTGGAACGAACTCTTTAGTTCAATAAAAAATTAAATGTTTGAAAAATGCTTTTGAAATAAAAATTATTATTGGGGAACTTGTTGGAGAATAATTACAATTTTTCATTATCTAATGATTATATTAATTAACAGTATACCTTATTCACCATCTCGACCAGTGTTGCCGACCGCCTACATCACACAACCGCACTCGGCTGCTACTACTGACCGACCGCTCTGCATGACGACTATTAGCGTACTGCACGCGACGACTACTGACAGAGTACAGCCCTCAACTACACAGAGCTACGGACTCGCAACGACTACTGACAGACTGACTGACTGAGAACCGCTCGCAACACTCGCGCAGTCCAGCGCAAACTCTCTGGTCACAGATGCTACAATGTCTCGCCATCGCTACTATGTTACATACGTGTTTCAGTGTCTTTTTCATTGGGGTAACGATCTTTGGCTCTTTTTATTCTGAATACAGGGCCAAAGGTCAACGCTGCTGCCCTTATACAATTTATCAGGTTTCATTATGTCTGTTGCAATGTTACATACGGTTCACTCTTTCATTAATATTATCGTTGGGTTTGTTTTGTAGGGACGTTAACATTCTGGCACATTTTTATTATCATCGGACTCTCTGCTATTTGTGCAGGGAGGTTATACCTGGGTCCATTTCCATTTCCATTTACATTTTAATATTGATAGACTTTTTGTTTTCTTTTTTGTTTCTTGTTGTTTTTCCTTCTTTTTTTTTGTTGTTTTTTTTTTTTTTTTTTTTTTGTTTTGTTTTTCCCGCTCTCACCACCACCGCCGCATCACGCCTTCCGTTTTCTTGGTTTCTTTTCTGTTCTTCAACTGCTTCAACATCACCGCGCCCCATTTCCACACCACAGCCATCAGCCTCCAAGACGGGCGGGCGCAGTGTGCCATTTCCGGCGCACAAGCACACCCGTACGGTACTCTCCTCGCCCCCACGCCACCAACAACACAGCGACCACGCGGCTTTCAGGCATGGCACGGCACGGCACGGCACCGGCGAAATGCGCCGCCCCCGCCCCTCCGCGCATCCGTCCGTCTCGCCACGTTCACTGACAGCCGCGTCTGCGGCTACACCACGACAACCACAACACAACACCGCTCCCCTCCCTGGCAACTCACATTGTTTTTCTCCTCCTCTTTTGCACAAACCACAACGCCGAGCACAGGCGCAAGCCACCCACACCGCGCCCCTCCCCGTCCCGTCTTTGGCCGCCGCTCCTCGTTTCCTCGTTTGCCCCCTCCCATCTCCCGAAATGCCATGCCAGCAGCGTTACGCATGCCCCTCCCCTGTCCACACAACACTACCGCCTAACGAACAGCCTTTTCCGGGCCACATCCAGGGCACGCCCACCTCCAAACACTGCCAATTCACGGACGCACGCACACACACACACACACACTCACTTTCTCGACACCTTTCTGTACGGAGGGTGCGTCATCTCGACCGTGACAGAGTGACGGCAACTATCGACGATCCATTTCCCCCCACTGGTAAAACATGTCCACTAACACCTACATACATCATTCAAGTACACAGACAATAGCATACACACAATGGGAGGGCACACGAACATGGACGGCACGGCACTGTCATACACTCTTCCTCAGAACCATATCAACAAACGTTACGTACATCCGGGAAAGCGAAAGCGAAAGCGAAAGCAAAAGCAAAGGCAAAGCCCAATGCAGCCGTCAAAGGTAACGTTCACCACGGCAGACACTTGCAGCCGCGCCGCCGTTAAACGCATTTCAGTGCGGCTCCAATACGCCTCCCACACGGGAACGTTCCGTTGCTCTACGAATGCGTTTCTCCCCTTTTTCCCTTCCTCTCTCTTTTGCCCCCCGTCCTTGCACTCTTGCCTCATTCCTCACGTTCTGCCCAGACATTCGACCGATCAAAGTCAACCTTTCGTTACCGTTCTCAGCGCGACGGTGTACAACAGTATGACGGGTGTGCCCAAGACTTCGGTTCAGTTGCGTGACGCCGGTCTATCGCGCCGATCGACAGTTACTCAGGGGGCGACGGATCGGACCACGTCACCGACACACAAAACACTTTCAAACAAACAAATACATACCGGATGGACACAGACAAACACGTGTACAGACATTCGCCAAACAAACGACCGCCGCCGCCGCCGCCGTCGTCGTCTAGCGTGCATCTTGAATGACGACATCGGTGTGCGTGCGTCGTACGCAATCAGTCAGACACGGCTATCAAACATCAGAGTCGAATGGTACATCATCGTGCGTGTCGCCGTACACGTACAGTACAATACAACAACAATGCGTCTTAATGGCACGTTCATTTCAACGTCACTCACACACCTCCACGCTGCAGTTACGTCGCACCATTGTCAAACTCGGCGTACAGCAAAGGGAATAGTGGGCGGCAAAAAAAACCAAACAAAAACATTTCACATTTCACCCTCGCCATGTATGATGTGCAAAAAAACAAACCCGCAAACGGCCGTCGTTACGGTGACACAAAAGTCGCCGATCACACTGTCCCCCCTCGCAGACGGGTAACACACACACACACACACACACCAACAACACCAATGGGTCAAAAACCACGCCAACGAGGCGTGCCACCATTCCACGCCACGGCGACCAACCTCGTGGCCGTACCCCGCGCAACACGCTTTGACGCGCCCCCCCACCCACAATCAAAATGCACACATACATCACAGCCGTCCACACAAACAACAACAACAATTCCGCCCTTCCCGCAAAAGGCAAGTTGGTGGCCCTGAAAAGGGCCGTTTTGCCGCTCTCGCAACGGAGGAGCCTTCTCCATCCTTCCTTCCATTCCAGAGCCACCTCCTTACTTGGAGCTCGTGTACTTGGTCACCGCCTTCGTGCCCTCGCTCACGGCGTGCTTGGCCAGCTCGCCAGGCAGCAACAGCCGCACAGCGGTCTGGATCTCGCGGGACGTGATGGTCGAGCGCTTGTTGTAGTGCGCCAGGCGAGAAGCCTCGGCCGCAATGCGCTCGAAAATGTCGTTCACGAAGCTGTTCATGATGCTCATCGCCTTCGACGAGATGCCCGTGTCAGGGTGCACCTGCTTCAGCACCTTGTAGATGTAGATGGCATAGCTCTCCTTCCTCTTGCGCTTCTTCTTCTTGTCGCCCTTCGAAATGTTCTTCTGCGCCTTGCCAGCCTTCTTGGCGGCCTTCCCGCTAGTCTTGGGCGGCATCTCGAACCAACGTACGGCAGCAGCAACACCAGTAGCAAGCGCTCCGCTCTAGTCAGCGTCTCCCCACACAGTGGCACCCGCCGCCAGCCGCCGCCGCACCTTTACCAGCTCGCCCTGTTGCGGCCGCCGACCAATGGGGCGCGCGCGCAACCGGCCGCCGCACCCGAGCCCATAAAGCACCCCCACCCCGGCTGCGCCGGCACGCACTCCGCTGCTCGACTCGCTGCCGCTCGCACCGGTCGTTTTCGTTTCCGTTTCGTGTGCACCGTCGCTAGCCCATCGCCATGTCCGGACGCGGAAAGGGAGGCAAAGTCAAGGGCAAGTCAAAGTCCCGCTCAAGCAGGGCTGGGCTCCAGTTCCCGGTCGGCAGAATCCACCGCCTCCTGCGCAAGGGAAACTACGCAGAGCGCGTCGGCGCCGGGGCGCCCGTCTACCTCGCCGCCGTCATGGAGTACCTCGCGGCTGAGGTGCTCGAGCTGGCCGGAAACGCGGCCCGCGACAACAAGAAGACGCGCATCATCCCGCGCCACCTGCAGCTTGCCATCCGCAACGACGAGGAGCTCAACAAGCTCCTGTCGGGCGTCACCATCGCACAGGGTGGTGTCCTGCCCAACATCCAGGCCGTCCTGCTGCCAAAGAAGACCGAGAAGAAGGCCTAAAGGAGGCCAGGCAATCGCAGCGCCGCGTGCTCCCCTGCACGCAACGCGCTTTGCCGGCTCGGCCCACAACAATCGGCCCTTTTCAGGGCCACCACACACACCTACGTCCAAAGCAAAATTTCAGTCGTCCTCGCCGCACCTTGTTTTGTTTTAACTTTGCACTGTCACAGCACAGCCGCCGCCGGCGCACGTCCGCCATCTTGTCGTCCACACAGCCCGTGTGGCCCAACACACACACACACACACACACACATTTTGCACGGTCGCAGTCGCCTTCCAAACCGACAACGGCAGCAATAATGACCATTGTTAAAGGGAGGCGTGTCGACACACCGCCCTCCACTCCCGCGCGCAACGGCCGTCGACACGAACGAAACAGCTGATCCGGCCGCCTATGCCCACACGCCTTGCCTCGGAAACCCCAACGCCGCCGCAAACAAACACACAGAGACAAACCACGCAAGCAAATAATCACCGCCTCTCGCACAACAACACACAGCCCGCCATCTCCGTCGCGATCGATACAAAGACACACAATAACAAACACACAAACGAAGCAGCTCCACACACAGCCAGCCACATGACACGTTTCCTTTCCTTCTCCCCTCCCAGTCACATCACGTCGCTCAAACGGAAAGAAAGAAAGAAACAAACAACACAGCGCACACACGCAGCAACAACACAGACTCTTTCGCACTTTTCAACTTCCGAACAGTGTGGTGGCCCTGAAAAGGGCCGTTTTCTAGTCTCTCCCACCCACAAGCACGGCCGCGGGAAGGCCAGCGCCCGCTGCGACGCAGCCTAACCGCCGAAACCGTACAGGGTGCGCCCCTGCCTCTTCAGGGCGTACACCACGTCCATGGCCGTCACAGTCTTGCGCTTGGCGTGCTCAGTGTACGTCACCGCGTCGCGGATCACGTTCTCCAGGAACACCTTCAGCACCCCGCGGGTCTCCTCGTAGATCAGACCAGAGATGCGCTTCACGCCGCCCCTGCGAGCCAGGCGGCGGATGGCGGGCTTCGTGATGCCCTGGATGTTGTCGCGCAACACCTTGCGGTGCCGCTTGGCGCCACCCTTGCCGAGCCCCTTTCCTCCCTTGCCGCGGCCTGTCATCCTTCCTTCCTCGGGCAAAGCAAAACGTGCACAAACAGCACCTGCAGCGGCTGGCGAGTCGGCTACGGTCTGCGCCCAGCGCGCCCGCCGCCCCCCTATATAGACTCTGGCCCGCCCTCCCCCCACCACGCGCAACCGAGGGCATATAAGCGCAGCACGGAGGCGCGCGGGCCCGTTGTCAAGGCAGCACCGGACGCCGCGCCGCACCTAACCTCCACGCACGCCGCTCCGCTACCGCTACCGCCATGGCCCGCACAAAGCAAACGGCCCGCAAGTCCACCGGCGGAAAGGCGCCGCGCAAACAGCTCGCCACCAAGGCGGCGAGGAAGAGCGCGCCCGCCACCGGAGGCGTCAAGAAGCCCCACCGCTACAGGCCGGGCACCGTCGCCCTGCGAGAAATCAGGCGCTACCAGAAGAGCACAGAGCTGCTCATCCGCAAGCTGCCATTCCAGCGCCTAGTGCGCGAGATCGCCCAGGACTTCAAGACCGACCTGCGCTTCCAGAGCTCCGCAGTCATGGCCCTGCAGGAGGCCAGCGAGGCCTACCTCGTCGGCCTCTTCGAAGACACCAACCTGTGCGCAATCCACGCCAAGCGCGTCACCATCATGCCCAAGGACATCCAGCTCGCGCGCCGCATCCGCGGCGAGCGCGCCTAAACCGCGCCGCGGCACCGCACCGCACAAACAAAAACGGCCCTTTTCAGGGCCACTAACATCTCTCCGTCGCGAGCAAACTTTGTCGGTCGCCTGCCTCTCGCCCCGCAACCCAAAAACAAAAACCACCACTTCCCGTCCGTCCGCCACACCCGCTCACTCTGCCTGCCTGCTAGCAGCGCGCAACAATCACACATCATCCCTCCCCGGCGCTCAAAGCGCACAATACCCAACGGCCGACGTCACACCGCACGGGTGGCTGGCCGGCCGCCGCTTTCGTTTCGAAAACAAAAAAACCCGCACTCCACTCCGACGGCCAACGGCCAGGCAGGCGCGCTCGCTCGCTCGCTCTACACGCCACCGAAATCCCCGCCGACTCCTTCCGCATCTCAACGTGCCCCCCGTTGCAAAACATAACACACACACACACAAAGGAACAAAACAAAACAAAGACCAGACACGACTCGACAAGACAGACATCCGAGAAGAACGAACGCAGGCAAGCCAACCAACGTATTCAAACAAAACAACGTGACAGAAAACCAACCGTCGGCCGCCGCCACAAACACGGCGACAATCAACCACGACAACAACAACAACAACAACACCGCTTACCGCTACCGCCGCCCACACCCGCCACCGACCCCCGCAATCCAACCACCACGGCACGCAAACAGCATCCCCACGGGCATACAGAAACGCCAGACAGACACCCACACCAAACGCAACACGACAATCAAAACCTTCCCCGACGTGCTTTGATGGCCCTGAGAAGGGCCGTTTTGGGCCGCGCGTCTCTTGCGCGCCACTAGACGACGACGGGGGGTGGGGACGACGGAGTCAAGCGCCAAACCCTTCCATTCCCATCTCTTTCTCCTCTACTCTACTTCTTCTTCTTGGGCGAAGCCTTCGCCTTAGACGGCGTCGTCGCCTTCTTCGGGCGCGGCGCCTTCGGCTTCTTCGTCGGAACCTTGGCGGCCTTCTTCGCCTTCGACGGCGACTTGGCCTTGGCCGGCTTGGCCGCAGCCGCCTTCTTCGCACCCGCGGGAGCGGCCGACGCCGCAGACGCCTTCTTGGCGGCGCCCGCCTTCCGACCGGTCGCCGCCTTCACGCCACCAGCCTTCTTTGCGCCGGCCGCACGGGCGCCCTTCTTCTCCTTGCTGGCCGGAGCGGCGCGCTTCTTCTTGGCACCGCCAGCACGGGCCTTGCCGCCCTCGGCCGCCCCCCCGCCGCCGGCGCCGGCAAGCTTGAACGAGCCGGACGCGCCCTTCCCCTTCGTCTGCACCAGCTCGCCCGCCACGACGGCCGACTTGAGGTACTTCTTGATAAACGGCGCCAGCTTCTCCGCGTCCAGCTTGTAGTGCGCGGCTATGTACTTCTTGATCGCCTGCAGCGACGACCCGCCGCGCTCCTTCAGACTCTTGATGGCGGCCGTCACCATCTCAGAGTTGCGCGGGTGCGCAGGCTTGGCGCGCGGCTTCTTCGCAGACGACGCAGACTTGGCCTTCTTCGTAGTGCCGGTGGCGGCGGGTGCCGCAGCAGTCTCGTTCGTAGCCGCCTGATCTGCCATTTCGACGACGCGCGTAACACACAGCGAGAGCGAGCGGGACGGCAGGCACGCAAGCACAGCACAGCAGCAGAGCAGAGAATCACAAGGCCCAGCCAGTGTCGCGGGCGGGCGCGGACGGCCGAGAGAGCGGCCGCCACTCTGCGCGCCGCCGCGCCGCGCCTCCCGCGCTTGCTACCGCCCAACGTCCGACAGCCTGTGCGGAGCAGCCCCAAACCTGCGCCACAACCGCCCGCGCCTTTCAAACCACCGAGGATGGGGCTACACACAGCCACACCACAGTCGCCAACCAGTCGCCACGGCAGCGCCGCAAACCACGGCCAAACTGCAGCTACCGCGCGCTACAGCCTGGGTCGGCCCGCCGAGAATCGCCGCCCCCGCCCAAATGCCGCCCCCACAGCCCCAGCCGACGACCCGCCACAATGGCCAAACCTTCGGCAAAACTCCCACACCGTCGCCGCGGCAGCCCGGCCAGCGCGGCCGGCGCCACAGCCACACAAGCCGAGGCGTGCGGCGATGACGACCGTGCAAACGCGCCTCCGCCGCCCCATCGCCTTCCGTCGCCCTCCCGCCGTTTCCCGATCGGCCCGCAGCCGTCGGGCCACATCGCGCGCCGTCCTCCTCCTCTCGCCCGCCAACATTCACAGCCGTTTCTCAACAATTGCCCGCCGCAAACGGACGCCGCCTGCGCAACAGGCGCCGCCGCCCCTCGCCGCTTCCGACCCAACCCCTCGACCGAGGCAAACCGCAATCCGAATCTACAGACCAACCCAATCTGCCGTCAAGCACACACGACAGCCGACCTTACACGTTACGCGTTACACATTACGTTTACACGTCTACGTTAGGTTAGGTTAGGTGGACGTGGGTTAGGTTAAGGGGACTTGGGTTAGGTTAAGCGTCAAACTTAGGTTAAGCATTCAAACACGTCAGGCGTCAGAGGTTAGGTTAGGTTAGGTTAGGTTAGGTTAGGTTAGGTTAGGTTACACGTTAGGTTAAGGGGTCAGTGCTAGGTTAAGAAGCGTCAAACGTAGGTTAAAAAAGCGTTCAAACGTGAGGCGTGAGCCGGACAGCTTACCTTACGTAGACGTTAGGGGCTCACAGGCTGAGCTCACCTCGCCACACCACAGGTTAGGTTCGGTTCGGTTCGGTTCGCTCGGCTCAGCGTAAAGCGCCGAGGTCAGGGTTACGTTCGTTCACCTTCGGGCGCCACACTTTCGGTTGAAAGGTCGCGACGGGACGACGTCGGCAGGCACGCCGCAAACGAACAAACACGTACAGACGACGTCGGAAACCGCCGACAGACGGGGGAGCAGCACGACCACGACCAGACACCGAGCGCGAACGAGACACACGCGAACCACCCCCACCGGCCAAAGGGCACCACACAACAACCCAGAGCACCACGTGTCGACACCAGAGCAACCCGCCGCTCACGCGACATGGCTGGCACCGAAGGGCAACCGCCCGCAACTGCGCTTTCCGCGCCGGCCCGGATGCACGTCGTGCTACAACAACACCACTACCGTACACAGCCGCTGTTCACAACATCACTATCAATGGCGCGCCCGCGGCTCGCCGCCGTCGCAGTCGCAGCCCCAACGCCAGCACTTTTGCACCACCATTCACACGCACCGCAACACAGCTCGCCGACACAGCCGAACAAAACAAACACCACACAACAACAGCAACAACGCCGCCGCCTCTACTTGTGCCGGCGACCCACCCCGCCGATGGCGCACCTTTCGCCAGCCGGCAATCGACACACACGCACCCACCCACCGGGGCCCAGTGCAAAAAAAAAAAAAAACACACAAAAACAAAAAAACCAAACAACACAAACGACACGGGAAGCGCACACCGCCACTTCGCGCGCACGCCACCAACCAGTCGTCGTCTCAAAATAACAAACACAAACAAAATAAACTAACAACTAGGGCAACACAAAACAAAAACGCCTCGCACGAACCGCCCACAAAAAGGACAAGCACACGCACAGCCTCTGCTGACGACCACGACGCAGCGGCACGCTGCTCCTGTCCCGCGCCCCGCGCCCCGCGCCCCACTCGATTCACAACTCACGCGACACCGTCAACGACGGGCTCGCTTCCCGCAACCTACCACCTTTCCGCCACGACGCACAGCCCCAGCCCCACCCGACGACGCCCGTGGCAACGACTGCACTTTCACCACCGCCTCCCCCTTCCCCCCCAAAACACACACACACACACACAGCCAGCCAAAAACGCACTCGCGACCCACACATGCACGTGCATCGGCACACGCCAACCAGTCAACGTCGACAACCACACGCAAGGCTCGAAACGAAACCGGCGTTCTTCCACGTTGCCATCAAGCTACGCGACACAAGACACAAGGAACCAACACAACAGCCGGCCCCACTAATTCCCACTCTCACGCCGCAAAAAGCACACCGAAACCGCCAAACGCACGCACATTCCCCTTCGCACTGACACCACCGACCGGCTCGCTACCACACACCTCTCGGCAGCCGTTTCACGCCAATTCGCCACACCGCCCACACAGTCGACAAGCGCCCGCCCTGTACGGCACACGCAACGACGCAGCGCAGCAAAGGGCGCCCGCAACACATACCTCTCCGCCGCCCGACGCGCCAACCGCCACACCACACCGCCAGCCACTCGCAAATTGTGCACTGCCACCAGCCACACGTCCAACACGCCGCGCCGCCTCCGGCCACCCGCCAGGGGGCGCTCACGTCCGCGACAACAGCGCGGCCCGCCGGGCCGGGCCGAACCGAACCGAGCCGCCGCTGCTCTGCACTCGGCACGGCCACACCCTGCTGCAGACCGGGCTCGTCCCTCTGTACGCGTCTGCCTGCGCATCAACACAACACGACCTTTTTTTTTTTTTTTTTTGTTTTCTTCTTTCTTTCTTTCTTTCTTTCTTTCTTTCTTTCTTTGGCCCTCTCTCCTTCCCGCCATGGCGGTTACGGCACCGCCTGCAGCGGCAGATTTTTTGCGCCCACACGCCTACTCCTACCACCATTAACCTTGCCCTGCCCTGCCCTGCCCTGCCCATCAACGTCGCAGTCGAACCGACGCTTGCCAACACACTGCCCACGTTCCTTTCTCTTTTCGGCCTACGCCCATTACGCGCCGCCGCCACAGCACCTTCCCTTCCCACAACACACCGACGTCATCACACGCACCCAAAACAGGGGCCACGACCGTGTTCCTCGCCCACTCCCATCCCGCACGGTACGCACATTCCCAACTACTACCGCGCACCCTCCCTTTCCAATCTGTGTGTCTCTGTGTCTGTGTCCTGCCCGCGCGTGACGCCTCTCAACATCCGCCGTCCCCCGTCCCGTTTTCGCCCCCATGCCGTCGTCGCGCCGCCTCCTCCCCGTCCACCGCCGCCCCTGTCCGCCCCGCACCACACCATACACCGCTGCTTGTCCCGGCCGTTGCCACCAAAGGCGCCGACCGCAAACGCGCCACGCCGCAGCCCCCGTGCGTCTCGCGCTCGCTTGCATCTCCGTGCCGACGCTGCCTCTCTTCCCACTCGCACTCGACCTCGACAACACAGTCTTTGGCTCCGCCACTGCGTGTTCCGGTGGTACGCACGCTGCAACACGTATGTATTCATTACCAGAGCGATGGCGAGGCATGACAGCATCTCTGTCTGACCAGAGAGTTCTTTATCGCTGCTAGTCGGCG
Source organism: Schistocerca serialis cubense (assembly GCF_023864345.2). Classification (NCBI taxonomy): domain Eukaryota; kingdom Metazoa; phylum Arthropoda; class Insecta; order Orthoptera; family Acrididae; genus Schistocerca; species Schistocerca serialis. Next base: position 156,546 of record NW_026047849.1, read on the forward strand.
CTTGGACCGCGCCAGACGACAGTAGTGGCACGCACCGGGTCGCCAGGAACAGTTGTTATATATATTGTAGCGCGAGTCGGGAGAGGTAGTAGTCGGTCGACAGTAGTAGCGGGTGGACGGTTGTACTGAGCGGGCGTCGGCGGCGTGCTCTGCTCGTCTCGCGACTCTGGTCACGGTTCGGGACGATGTATAGTATATTGTGTTATAATCAAAAAGGTGGTGTGACGCTGCATTGCGCAAATCTGATAACGTATGTTCATTGTACCTCTTTTGTTCAACAACAAAAGCCCCACTATTACCTTTTTTCGAAAGTAACTTTTGTCTCTTAACGAAAAACATTCACTTTTTAAAGACTACTTCCTATGGCATTTCCCTCCAAGGAGTGCAATTAATTACCAGCCAGCACTCATTCATTGCACACAGCTGTGTAAGGGGTATCTACAATTGAGGAGCGGATATAAATGCAATTTTTTGTTTTTTTTTTTTTTTGTGTGTGTGTTGTAACCTCCCAGCAAAATTTAAAATAATGGACAATGTTATTTACGGATGCTAATGGACATTGCGCTAATTGTAACCTCGCCCACAATGAGAGGTCTTGAAAATGGCAACAAAAATGTGAAATTCGCAATCAGACTCAAATATAAAGTCTTCACACAACATTTACAAAAGTCCGTTCAGTGACAAGAAACTTCAATTAAACCGAAATATCGGTCTTTGGCCCTGTGCAAAACAATCAGAATTAAAGTCTTACCTCCGAATAAATGGATGTCACATTTCTGCTCTGGTTGTTGCGCAGCGCTTGGAGGAACTGCATTGCAAATAATAATATTCTCTTTTTTTGTGATTTTAGTGACATTTTTCTTCAAAGAAGTGGAACGAACTCTTTAGTTCAATAAAAAATTAAATGTTTGAAAAATGCTTTTGAAATAAAAATTATTATTGGGGAACTTGTTGGAGAATAATTACAATTTTTCATTATCTAATGATTATATTAATTAACAGTATACCTTATTCACCATCTCGACCAGTGTTGCCGACCGCCTACATCACACAACCGCACTCGGCTGCTACTACTGACCGACCGCTCTGCATGACGACTATTAGCGTACTGCACGCGACGACTACTGACAGAGTACAGCCCTCAACTACACAGAGCTACGGACTCGCAACGACTACTGACAGACTGACTGACTGAGAACCGCTCGCAACACTCGCGCAGTCCAGCGCAAACTCTCTGGTCACAGATGCTACAATGTCTCGCCATCGCTACTATGTTACATACGTGTTTCAGTGTCTTTTTCATTGGGGTAACGATCTTTGGCTCTTTTTATTCTGAATACAGGGCCAAAGGTCAACGCTGCTGCCCTTATACAATTTATCAGGTTTCATTATGTCTGTTGCAATGTTACATACGGTTCACTCTTTCATTAATATTATCGTTGGGTTTGTTTTGTAGGGACGTTAACATTCTGGCACATTTTTATTATCATCGGACTCTCTGCTATTTGTGCAGGGAGGTTATACCTGGGTCCATTTCCATTTCCATTTACATTTTAATATTGATAGACTTTTTGTTTTCTTTTTTGTTTCTTGTTGTTTTTCCTTCTTTTTTTTTGTTGTTTTTTTTTTTTTTTTTTTTTTTGTTTTGTTTTTCCCGCTCTCACCACCACCGCCGCATCACGCCTTCCGTTTTCTTGGTTTCTTTTCTGTTCTTCAACTGCTTCAACATCACCGCGCCCCATTTCCACACCACAGCCATCAGCCTCCAAGACGGGCGGGCGCAGTGTGCCATTTCCGGCGCACAAGCACACCCGTACGGTACTCTCCTCGCCCCCACGCCACCAACAACACAGCGACCACGCGGCTTTCAGGCATGGCACGGCACGGCACGGCACCGGCGAAATGCGCCGCCCCCGCCCCTCCGCGCATCCGTCCGTCTCGCCACGTTCACTGACAGCCGCGTCTGCGGCTACACCACGACAACCACAACACAACACCGCTCCCCTCCCTGGCAACTCACATTGTTTTTCTCCTCCTCTTTTGCACAAACCACAACGCCGAGCACAGGCGCAAGCCACCCACACCGCGCCCCTCCCCGTCCCGTCTTTGGCCGCCGCTCCTCGTTTCCTCGTTTGCCCCCTCCCATCTCCCGAAATGCCATGCCAGCAGCGTTACGCATGCCCCTCCCCTGTCCACACAACACTACCGCCTAACGAACAGCCTTTTCCGGGCCACATCCAGGGCACGCCCACCTCCAAACACTGCCAATTCACGGACGCACGCACACACACACACACACACTCACTTTCTCGACACCTTTCTGTACGGAGGGTGCGTCATCTCGACCGTGACAGAGTGACGGCAACTATCGACGATCCATTTCCCCCCACTGGTAAAACATGTCCACTAACACCTACATACATCATTCAAGTACACAGACAATAGCATACACACAATGGGAGGGCACACGAACATGGACGGCACGGCACTGTCATACACTCTTCCTCAGAACCATATCAACAAACGTTACGTACATCGGGAAAGCGAAAGCGAAAGCGAAAGCAAAAGCAAAGGCAAAGCCCAATGCAGCCGTCAAAGGTAACGTTCACCACGGCAGACACTTGCAGCCGCGCCGCCGTTAAACGCATTTCAGTGCGGCTCCAATACGCCTCCCACACGGGAACGTTCCGTTGCTCTACGAATGCGTTTTCTCCCCTTTTTCCCTTCCTCTCTCTTTTGCCCCCCGTCCTTGCACTCTTGCCTCATTCCTCACGTTCTGCCCAGACATTCGACCGATCAAAGTCAACCTTTCGTTACCGTTCTCAGCGCGACGGTGTACAACAGTATGACGGGTGTGCCCAGACTTCGGTTCAGTTGCGTGACGCCGGTCTATCGCGCCGATCGACAGTTACTCAGGGGGCGACGGATCGGACCACGTCACCGACACACAAAACACTTTCAAACAAACAAATACATACCGGATGGACACAGACAAACACGTGTACAGACATTCGCCAAACAAACGACCCGCCGCCGCCGCCGCCGTCGTCGTCTAGCGTGCATCTTGAATGACGACATCGGTGTGCGTGCGTCGTACGCAATCAGTCAGACACGGCTATCAAACATCAGAGTCGAATGGTACATCATCGTGCGTGTCGCCGTACACGTACAGTACAATACAACAACAATGCGTCTTAATGGCACGTTCATTTCAACGTCACTCACACACCTCCACGCTGCAGTTACGTCGCACCATTGTCAAACTCGGCGTACAGCAAAGGGAATAGTGGGCGGCAAAAAAACCAAACAAAAACATTTCACATTTCACCCTCGCCATGTATGATGTGCAAAAAAACAAACCCGCAAACGGCCGTCGTTACGGTGACACAAAAGTCGCCGATCACACTGTCCCCCCCTCGCAGACGGGTAACACACACACACACACACACACACCAACAACACAATGGGTCAAAAACCACGCCAACGAGGCGTGCCACCATTCCACGCCACGGCGACCAACCTCGTGGCCGTACCCCGCGCAACACGCTTTGACGCGCCCCCCCACCCACAATCAAAATGCACACATACATCACAGCCGTCCACACAAACAACAACAACAATTCCGCCCTTCCCGCAAAAGCAAGTTGGTGGCCCTGAAAAGGGCCGTTTTGCCGCTCTCGCAACGGAGGAGCCTTCTCCATCCTTCCTTCCATTCCAGAGCCACCTCCTTACTTGGAGCTCGTGTACTTGGTCACCGCCTTCGTGCCCTCGCTCACAGGCGTGCTTGGCCAGCTCGCCAGGCAGCAACAGCCGCACAGCGGTCTGGATCTCGCGGGACGTGATGGTCGAGCGCTTGTTGTAGTGCGCCAGGCGAGAAGCCTCGGCCGCAATGCGCTCGAAAATGTCGTTCACGAAGCTGTTCATGATGCTCATCGCCTTCGACGAGATGCCCCGTGTCAGGGTGCACCTGCTTCAGCACCTTGTAGATGTAGATGGCATAGCTCTCCTTCCTCTTGCGCTTCTTCTTCTTGTCGCCCTTCGAAATGTTCTTCTGCGCCTTGCCAGCCTTCTTGGCGGCCTTCCCGCTAGTCTTGGGCGGCATCTCGAACCAACGTACGGCAGCAGCAACACCAGTAGCAAGCGCTCCGCTCTAGTCAGCGTCTCCCCACACAGTGGCACCCGCCGCCAGCCGCCGCCGCACCTTTACCAGCTCGCCCTGTTGCGGCCGCCGACCAATGGGGCGCTGCGCGCAACCGGCCGCCGCACCCGAGCCCATAAAGCACCCCCACCCCGGCTGCGCCGGCACGCACTCCGCTGCTCGACTCGCTGCCGCTCGCACCGGTCGTTTTCGTTTCCGTTTCGTGTGCACCGTCGCTAGCCCATCGCCATGTCCGGACGCGGAAAGGGAGGCAAAGTCAAGGGCAAGTCAAAGTCCCGCTCAAGCAGGGCTGGGCTCCAGTTCCCGGTCGGCAGAATCCACCGCCTCCTGCGCAAGGGAAACTACGCAGAGCGCGTCGGCGCCGGGGCGCCCGTCTACCTCGCCGCCGTCATGGAGTACCTCGCGGCTGAGGTGCTCGAGCTGGCCGGAAACGCGGCCCCGCGACAACAAGAAGACGCGCATCATCCCGCGCCACCTGCAGCTTGCCATCCGCAACGACGAGGAGCTCAACAAGCTCCTGTCGGGCGTCACCATCGCACAGGGTGGTGTCCTGCCCAACATCCAGGCCGTCCTGCTGCCAAAGAAGGACCGAGAAGAAGGCCTAAAGGAGGCCAGGCAATCGCAGCGCCGCGTGCTCCCCTGCACGCAACGCGCTTTGCCGGCTCGGCCCACAACAATCGGCCCTTTTCAGGGCCACCACACACACCTACGTCCAAAGCAAAATTCAGTCGTCCTCGCCGCACCTTGTTTTGTTTTAACTTTGCACTGTCACAGCACAGCCGCCGCCGGCGCACGTCCGCCATCTTGTCGTCCACACAGCCCGTGTGGCCCAACACACACACACACACACACACACATTTTGCACGGTCGCAGTCGCCTTCCAAACCGACAACGGCAGCAATAATGACCATTGTTAAAGGGAGGCGTGTCGACACACCGCCCTCCACTCCCGCGCGCAACGGCCGTCGACAACGAACGAAACAGCTGATCCGGCCCGCCTATGCCCACACGCCTTGCCTCGGAAACCCCAACGCCGCCGCAAACAAACACACAGAGACAAACCACGCAAGCAAATAATCACCGCCTCTCGCACAACAACACACAGCCCGCCATCTCCGTCGCGATCGATACAAAGACACACAATAACAAACACACAAACGAAGCAGCTCCACACACAGCCAGCCACATGACACGTTTCCTTTCCTTCTCCCCTCCCAGTCACATCACGTCGCTCAAACGAAAGAAAGAAAGAAACAAACAACACAGCGCACACACGCAGCAACAACACAGACTCTTTCGCACTTTTCAACTTCCGAACAGTGTGGTGGCCCTGAAAAGGGCCGTTTTCTAGTCTCTCCCACCCACAAGCACGGCCGCGGGAAGGCCAGCGCCCGCTGCGACGCAGCCTAACCGCCGAAACCGTACAGGGTGCGCCCCTGCCTCTTCAGGGCGTACACCACGTCCATGGCCGTCACAGTCTTGCGCCTTGGCGTGCTCAGTGTACGTCACCGGCGTCGCGGATCACGTTCTCCAGGAACACCTTCAGCACCCCGCGGGTCTCCTCGTAGATCAGACCAGAGATGCGCTTCACGCCGCCCCTGCGAGCCAGGCGGCGGATGGCGGGCTTCGTGATGCCCTGGATGTTGTCGCGCAACACCTTGCGGTGCCGCTTGGCGCCACCCTTGCCGAGCCCCTTTCCCTCCCTTGCCGCGGCCTGTCATCCTTCCTTCCTCGGGCAAAGCAAAAACGTGCACAAACAGCACCTGCAGCGGCTGGCGAGTCGGCTACGGTCTGCGCCCAGCGCGCCCGCCGCCCCCCCTATATAGACTCTGGGCCCGCCCTCCCCCCACCACGCGCAACCGAGGGCATATAAGCGCAGCACGGAGGCGCGCGGGCCCCGTTGTCAAGGCAGCACCGGACGCCGCGCCGCACCTAACCTCCACGCACGCCGCTCCGCTACCGCTACCGCCATGGCCCGCACAAAGCAAACGGCCCGCAAGTCCACCGCGGAAAGGCGCCGCGCAAACAGCTCGCCACCAAGGCGGCGAGAAGAGCGCGCCCGCCACCGGAGGCGTCAAGAAGCCCCACCGCTACAGGCCGGGGCACCGTCGCCCTGCGAGAAATCAGGCGCTACCAGAAGAGCACAGAGCTGCTCATCCGCAAGCTGCCATTCCAGCGCCTAGTGCGCGAGATCGCCCAGGACTTCAAGACCGACCTGCGCTTCCAGAGCTCCGCAGTCATGGCCCTGCAGGAGGCCAGCGAGGCCTACCTCGTCGGCCTCTTCGAAGACCACCAACCTGTGCGCAATCCACGCCAAGCGCGTCACCATCATGCCAAGGACATCCAGCTCGCGCGCCGCATCCGCGGCGAGCGCGCCTAAACCGCGCCGCGGCACCGCACCGCACAAACAAAAAACGGCCCTTTTCAGGGCCACTAACATCTCTCCGTCGCGAGCAAACTTTGTCGGTCGCCTGCCTCTCGCCCCGCAACCCAAAAACAAAAACCACCACTTCCGTCCGTCCGCCACACCCGCTCACTCTGCCTGCCTGCTAGCAGCGCGCAACAATCACACATCATCCCTCCCCGGCGCTCAAAGCGCACAATACCCAACGGCCGACGTCACAACCGCACGGGTGGCTGGCCGGCCGCCGCTTTCGTTTCGAAAACAAAAAAAACCCGCACTCCACTCCGACGGCCAACGGCCAGGCAGGCGCGCTCGCTCGCTCGCTCTACACGCCACCGAAATCCCCGCCGACTCCTTCCGCATCTCAACGTG
>NW_026047850.1:0-5000 GCF_023864345.2 Schistocerca serialis cubense
CCCTTAACCTAACCCACGTCCACCTAACCTAACCTAACGTAGACGTGTAAACGTAATGTGTAAACGCGTAACGTGTAAGGTCGGCTGTCGTGTGGTGCTTGACGGCAGATTGGGTTGGTCTGTAGATTCGGATTGCGGTTTGCCTCGGTCGAGGGGTTGTGGGTGGGAAGCGGCGAGGGGCGGCGGCGCCTGTTGCGCAGGCGGCGTCCGTTTGCGGCGGGCAATTGTTGAGAAACGGCTGTGAATGTTGGCGGGCGAGAGGAGGAGGACGGCGCGCGATGTGGCCCGACGGCTGCGGGCCGATCGGGAAACGGCGGGAGGGCGACGGAAGGCGATGGGGCGGCGGAGGCGCGTTTGCACGGCCGTCATCGCCGCACGCCTCGGCTTGTGTGGCTGTGGCGCCGGCCGCGCTGGCCGGGCTGCCGCGGCGACGGTGTGGGAGTTTTGCCGAAGGTTTGGCCATTGTGGCGGGTCGTCGGCTGGGGCTGTGGGGGCGGCATTTGGGCGGGGGCGGCGATTCTCGGCGGGCCGACCCAGGCTGTAGCGCGCGGTAGCTGCAGTTTGGCCGTGGTTTGCGGCGCTGCCGTGGCGACTGGTTGGCGACTGTGGTGTGGCTGTGTGTAGCCCCATCCTCGGTGGTTTGAAAGGCGCGGGCGGTTGTGGCGCAGGTTTGGGGCTGCTCCGCACAGGCTGTCGGACGTTGGGCGGTAGCAAGCGCGGGAGGCGCGGCGCGGCGGCGCGCAGAGTGGCGGCCGCTCTCTCGGCCGTCCGCGCCCGCCCGCGACACTGGCTGGGCCTTGTGATTCTCTGCTCTGCTGCTGTGCTGTGCTTGCGTGCCTGCCGTCCCGCTCGCTCTCGCTGTGTGTTACGCGCGTCGTCGAAATGGCAGATCAGGCGGCTACGAACGAGACTGCTGCGGCACCCGCCGCCACCGGCACTACGAAGAAGGCCAAGTCTGCGTCGTCTGCGAAGAAGCCGCGCGCCAAGCCTGCGCACCCGCGCACCTCTGAGATGGTGACGGCCGCCATCAAGAGTCTGAAGGAGCGCGGCGGGTCGTCGCTGCAGGCGATCAAGAAGTACATAGCCGCGCACTACAAGCTGGACGCGGAGAAGCTGGCGCCGTTTATCAAGAAGTACCTCAAGTCGGCCGTCGTGGCGGGCGAGCTGGTGCAGACGAAGGGGAAGGGCGCGTCCGGCTCGTTCAAGCTTGCCGGCGCCGGCGGCGGGGGGGGCGGCCGAGGGCGGCAAGGCTCGTGCTGGCGGTGCCAAGAAGAAGCGCGCCGCTCCGGCCAGCAAGGAGAAGAAGGGCGCCCGTGCGGCCGGCGCAAAGAAGGCTGGTGGCGTGAAGGCGGCGACCGGTCGGAAGGCGGGCGCCGCCAAGAAGGCGTCTGCGGCGTCGGCCGCTCCCGCGGGTGCGAAGAAGGCGGCTGCGGCCAAGCCGGCCAAGGCCAAGTCGCCGTCGAAGGCGAAGAAGGCCGCCAAGGTTCCGACGAAGAAGCCGAAGGCGCCGCGCCCGAAGAAGGCGACGACGCCGTCTAAGGCGAAGGCTTCGCCCAAGAAGAAGAAGTAGAGTAGAGGAGAAAGAGATGGGAAAGGAAGGGTTTGGCGCTTGACTCCGTCGTCCCCCACCCCCCGTCGTCGTCTAGTGGCGCGCAAGAGACGCGCGGCCCAAAACGGCCCTTCTCAGGGCCATCAAAGCACGTCGGGGAAGGTTTTGATTGTCGTGTTGCGTTTGGTGTGGGTGTCTGTCTGGCGTTTCTGTATGCCCGTGGGATGCTGTTTGCGTGCCGTGGTGGTTGGATTGCGGGGGTCGGTGGCGGGGTGTGGGCGGCGGTAGCGGTAAGCGGTGGTGTGTTGTTGTCGTGGTTGATTGTCGCCGTGTTTGTGGCGGCGGCCGACGGTTGGTTTTCTGTCACGTTGTTTTGTTTGAATACGTTGGTTGGCTTGCCTGCGTTCGTTCTTCTCGGATGTCTGTCTTGTCTAGTCGTGTCTGGTCTGTGTTTTGTTTTGTTTCCTTTGTGTGTGTTATGTTTTGCAACGGGGGGCACGTTGAGATGTGGAAGGAGTCGGCGGGGATTTCGGTGGCGTGTAGAGCGAGCGAGCGAGCGCGCCTGCCTGGCCGTTGGCCGTCGGAGTGGAGTGCGGGTTTTTTTTGTTTTCGAAACGAAAGCGGCGGGCGGCCGGCCAGCCAGCCAGCCACCCACCCACCCGTGCGGTGTGACGTCGGCCGTTGGGTATTGTGCGCTTTGAGCGCCGGGGAGGGATGATGTGTGATTGTTGCGCGCTGCTAGCAGGCAGGCAGAGTGAGCGGGTGTGGCGGACGGACGGGAAGTGGTGTGTTTTTGTTTTTGGGTTGCGGGGCGAGAGGCAGGCGACCGACAAAGTTTGCTCGCGACGGAGAGATGTTAGTGGCCCTGAAAAGGGCCGTTTTTGTTTGTGCGGTGCGGTGCCGCGGCGCGGTTTAGGCGCGCTCGCCGCGGATGCGGCGCGCGAGCTGGATGTCCTTGGGCATGATGGTGACGCGCTTGGCGTGGATTGCGCACAGGTTGGTGTCTTCGAAGAGGCCGACGAGGTAGGCCTCGCTGGCCTCCTGCAGGGCCATGACTGCGGAGCTCTGGAAGCGCAGGTCGGTCTTGAAGTCCTGGGCGATCTCGCGCACTAGGCGCTGGAATGGCAGCTTGCGGATGAGCAGCTCTGTGCTCTTCTGGTAGCGCCTGATTTCTCGCAGGGCGACGGTGCCCGGCCCTGTAGCGGTGGGGCTTCTTGACGCCTCCGGGTGGCGGGCGCGCTCTTCCTCGCCGCCTTGGTGGCGAGCTGTTTGCGCGGCGCCTTTCCGCCGGTGGACTTGCGGGCCGTTTGCTTTGTGCGGGCCATGGCGGTAGCGGTAGCGGTAGCGGAGCGGCGTGCGTGGAGGTTAGGTGCGGCGCGGCGTCCGGTGCTGCCTTGACAACGGGCCCGCGCGCCTCCGTGCTGCGCTTATATGCCCTCGGTTGCGCGTGGTGGGGGGGGGAGGGCGGGCCAGAGTCTATATAGGCGGGGCGGCGGGCGCGCTGGGCGCAGACCGTAGCCGACTCGCCAGCCGCTGCAGCTGCTGTTTGTGCACGTTTTGCTTTGCCCGAGGAAGGAAGGATGACAGGCCGCGGCAAGGGAGGAAAGGGGCTCGGCAAGGGTGGCGCCAAGCGGCACCGCAAGGTGTTGCGCGACAACATCCAGGGCATCACGAAGCCCGCCATCCGCCGCCTGGCTCGCAGGGGCGGCGTGAAGCGCATCTCTGGTCTGATCTACGAGGAGACCCGCGGGGTGCTGAAGGTGTTCCTGGAGAACGTGATCCGCGACGCGGTGACGTACACTGAGCACGCCAAGCGCAAGACTGTGACGGCCATGGACGTGGTGTACGCCCTGAAGAGGCAGGGGCGCACCCTGTACGGTTTCGGCGGTTAGGCTGCGTCGCAGCGGGCGCTGGCCTTCCCGCGGCCGTGCTTGTGGGTGGGAGAGACTAGAAAACGGCCCTTTTCAGGGCCACCACACTGTTCGGAAGTTGAAAAGTGCGAAAGAGTCCTGTGTTGTTGTTGCTGCGTGTGTGCGCTGTGTTGTTTGTTTGTTTGTTTCTTTCTTTCCGTTTGAGCGACGTGATGTGACTGGGAGGGGAGAAGGAAAGGAAACGTGTCATGTGGCTGGCTGTGTGTGGAGCTGCTTCGTTTGTGTGTTTGTTATTGTGTGTCTTTGTATCGATCGCGACGGAGATGGCGGGCTGTGTGTTGTTGTGCGAGAGGCGGTGATTATTTGCTTGCGTGGTTTGGCTCTGTGTGTTTGTTTGCGGCGGCGTTGGGGGTTTCCGAGGCAAGGCGTGTGGGCATAGGCGGCCGGATCAGCTGTTTCGTTCGTGTCGACGGCCGTTGCGCGCGGGAGTGGAGGGCCGGTGTGTCGACACGCCTCCCTTTAACAATGGTCATTGTTGCTGCCGTTGTCGGTTTGGAAGGCGACTGCGACCGTGCAAAATGTGTGTGTGTGTGTGTGTGTGTTGGGCCACACGGGCTGTGTGGACGACAAGATGGCGGACGTGCGCCGGCGGCGGCTGTGCTGTGACAGTGCAAAGTTAAAACAAAACAAGGTGCGGCGAGGACGACTGAAATTTTGCTTTGGACGTAGGTTTGTGTGGTGGCCCTGAAAAGGGCCGATTGTTGTGGGCCGGCCGAGCCGGCAAAGCGCGTTGCGTGCAGGGGAGCACGCGGCGGCTGCGATTGCCTGGCCTCCTTTAGGCCTTCTTCTCGGTCTTCTTTGGCAGCAGGACGGCCTGGATGTTGGCAGGACACCACCCTGTGCGATGGTGACGCCCGACAGGAGCTTGTTGAGCTCCTCGTCGTTGCGGATGGCAAGCTGCAGGTGGCGCGGGATGATGCGCGTCTTCTTGTTGTCGCGGGCCCGCGTTTCCGGCCAGCTCGAGCACCTCAGCCGCGAGGTACTCCATGACGGCGGCGAGGTAGACGGGCGCCCCGGCGCCGACGCGCTCTGCGTAGTTTCCCTTGCGCAGGAGGCGGTGGATTCTGCCGACCGGGAACTGGAGCCCAGCCCTGCTTGAGCGGGACTTTGACTTGCCCTTGACTTTGCCTCCCTTTCCGCGTCCGGACATGGCGATGGGCTAGCGACGGTGCACACGAAACGGAAACGAAAACGACCGGTGCGAGCGGCAGCGAGTCGAGCAGCGGAGTGCGTGCCGGCGCAGCCGGGGTGGGGGTGCTTTATGGGCTCGGGTGCGGCGGCCGGTTGCGCGCGCGCCCCATTGGTCGGCGGCCGCAACAGGGCGAGCTGGTAAAGGTGCGGCGGCGGCTGGCGGCGGGTGCCACTGTGTGGGGAGACGCTGACTAGAGCGGAGCGCTTGCTACTGGTGTTGCTGCTGCCGTACGTTGGTTCGAGATGCCGCCCAAGACTAGCGGGAAGGCCGCCAAGAAGGCTGGCAAGGCGCAGAAGAACATTTCGAAGGGCGACAAGAAGAAGAAGCG
>NW_026047850.1:10000-17500 GCF_023864345.2 Schistocerca serialis cubense
GAAGGACAAGAGGCGAGGCGACGGCTTGCTTTGTGTATCGGTCGGTCTCTGGCTATGCTTCGTTTTCTGCAGCAGGGTCGGTGCGCGGCGTGGCTCGCGGCAGTGGGAACGCCTGGTGGCTGGACGGCCAGCAATGCGGTTGGATGGGCGGCCACAGCACCGCACCTGTGCCCGAGGAGGAGACGCTGGCGGCGGGCCCTGAGGTGAGGCCGGCTCGGCTGGGGCTGTGGATGTGTAGGTGTGCGCCGCTGCTGCAACAACGGGTAAAACGCGAGAAGAAGGGATGGCGGTAGAGAGAGGAGAAAAAAAAAAAAAAAAAGGTCGTGTTGTGTTGATGCGCAGGCAGACGCGTACAGAGGGACGAGCCCGGTCTGCAGCAGGGTGTGGCCGTGCCGAGTGCAGAGCAGCGGCGGCTCGGTTCGGTTCGGCCCGGCCCGGCGGGCCGCGCTGTTGTCGCGGACGTGAGCGCCCCCTGGCGGGTGGCCGGAGGCGGCGCGGCGTGTTGGACGTGTGGCTGGTGGCAGTGCACAATTTGCGAGTGGCTGGCGGTGTGGTGTGGCGGTTGGCGCGTCGGGCGGCGGAGAGGTATGTGTTGCGGGCGCCCTTTGCTGCGCTGCGTCGTTGCGTGTGCCGTACAGGGCGGGCGCTTGTCGACTGTGTGGCGAATTGGCGTGAAACGGCTGCCGAGAGGGTGTGTGGTAGCGAGCCGGTCGGTGGTGTCAGTGCGAAGGGGAATGTGCGTGCGTGTTTGGCGGTTTCGGTGTGCTTTTTGCGGCGTGAGAGTGGGAATTAGTGGGGCCGGCTGTTGTGTTGGTTCCTTGTGTCTTGTGTCGCGTAGCTTGATGGCAACGTGGAAGGACGCCGGTTTCGTTTTCGTTTCGAGCCTTGCGTGTGGTTGTCGACGTTGACTGGTTGGCGTGTGCCGATGCACGTGCATGTGTGGGTCGCGAGTGCGTTTTTGGCTGGCTGTGTGTGTGTGTGTTTTGGGGGGGAAGGGGGAGGCGGTGGTGAAAGTGCAGTCGTCGGGTGGGGCTGGGGCTGTGCGTCGTGGCGGAAAGGTGGTAGGTTGCGGGAAGCGAGCCCGTCGTTGACGGTGTCGCGTGAGTTGTGAATCGAGTGGGGCGCGGGGCGCGGGGCGCGGGACAGGAGCAGCGTGCCGCTGCGTCGTGGTCGTCAGCAGAGGCTGTGCGTGTGCTTGTCCTTTTTGTGGGCGGTTCGTGCGAGGCGTTTTTGTTTTGTGTTGCCCTAGTTGTTAGTTTATTTTGTTTGTGTTTGTTATTTTGAGACGACGACTGGTTGGTGGCGTGCGCGCGAAGTGGCGGTGTGCGCTTCCCGTGTCGTTTGTGTTGTTTTGTTTTTTTGTTTTTGTGTTTTTTTTTTTTTGCACTGGGCCCCGGTGGGTGGGTGCGTGCGTGTGTGTCGATTGCCGGCTGGCGAAAGGTGCGCCATCGGCGGGGTGGGTCGCCGGCACAAGTAGAGGCGGCGGCGTTGTTGCTGTTGTTGTGTGGTGTTTGTTTTGTTCGGCTGTGTCGGCGAGCTGTGTTGCGGTGCGTGTGAATGGTGGTGCAAAAGTGCTGGCGTTGGGGCTGCGACTGCGACGGCGGCGAGCCGCGGGCGCGCCATTGATAGTGATGTTGTGAACAGCGGCTGTGTACGGTAGTGGTGTTGTTGTAGCACGACGTGCATCCGGGCCGGCGCGGAAAGCGCAGTTGCGGGCGGTTGCCCTTCGGTGCCAGCCATGTCTGTCGCGTGAGCGGCGGGTTGCTCTGGTGTCGACACGTGGTGCTCTGGGGGGTTGTTGTGTGGTGCCCTTTGGCCGGTGGGGGTGGTTCGCGTGTGTCTCGTTCGCGCTCGGTGTCTGGTCGTGGTCGTGCTGCTCCCCCGTCTGTACGTTTTTGTTCGTTTGCGGCGTGCCTGCCGACGTCGTCCCGTCGCGACCTTTCAACCGAAAGTGTGGCGCCCGAAGGTGAACGAACGTAACCCTGACCTCGGCGCTTTACGCTGAGCCGAGCGAACCGAACCGAACCGAACCGAACCGAACCTAACCTGTGGTGTGGCGAGGTGAGCTCAGCCTGTGAGCCCCTAACGTCTACGTAAGGTAAGCTGTCCGGCTCACGCCTCACGTTTGAACGCTTTTTTAACCTACGTTTGACGCTTCTTAACCTAGCACTGACCCCTTAACCTAACCTAACGTGTAACCTAACCTAACCTAACCTAACCTCTGACGCCTGACGTGTTTGAATGCTTAACCTAGGTTTGACGCTTAACCTAACCCAAGTCCCCTTAACCTAACCCACGTCCACCTAACCTAACCTAACGTAGACGTGTAAACGTAATGTGTAACGCGTAACGTGTAAGGTCGGCTGTCGTGTGTGCTTGACGGCAGATTGGGTTGGTCTGTAGATTCGGATTGCGGTTTGCCTCGGTCGAGGGGTTGTGGGTGGGAAGCGGCGAGGGGCGGCGGCGCCTGTTGCGCAGGCGGCGTCCGTTTGCGGCGGGCAATTGTTGAGAAACGGCTGTGAATGTTGGCGGGCGAGAGGAGGAGGACGGCGCGCGATGTGGCCCGACGGCTGCGGGCCGATCGGGAAACGGCGGGAGGGCGACGGAAGGCGATGGGGCGGCGGAGGCGCGTTTGCACGGCCGTCATCGCCGCACGCCTCGGCTTGTGTGGCTGTGGCGCCGGCCGCGCTGGCCGGGCTGCCGCGGCGACGGTGTGGGAGTTTTGCCGAAGGTTTGGCCATTGTGGCGGGTCGTCGGCTGGGGCTGTGGGGGCGGCATTTGGGCGGGGGCGGCGATTCTCGGCGGGCCGACCCAGGCTGTAGCGCGCGGTAGCTGCAGTTTGGCCGTGGTTTGCGGCGCTGCCGTGGCGACTGGTTGGCGACTGTGGTGTGGCTGTGTGTAGCCCCATCCTCGGTGGTTTGAAAGGCGCGGGCGGTTGTGGCGCAGGTTTGGGGCTGCTCCGCACAGGCTGTCGGACGTTGGGCGGTAGCAAGCGCGGGAGGCGCGGCGCGGCGGCGCGCAGAGTGGCGGCCGCTCTCTCGGCCGTCCGCGCCCGCCCGCGACACTGGCTGGGCCTTGTGATTCTCTGCTCTGCTGCTGTGCTGTGCTTGCGTGCCTGCCGTCCCGCTCGCTCTCGCTGTGTGTTACGCGCGTCGTCGAAATGGCAGATCAGGCGGCTACGAACGAGACTGCTGCGGCACCCGCCGCCACCGGCACTACGAAGAAGGCCAAGTCTGCGTCGTCTGCGAAGAAGCCGCGCGCCAAGCCTGCGCACCCGCGCACCTCTGAGATGGTGACGGCCGCCATCAAGAGTCTGAAGGAGCGCGGCGGGTCGTCGCTGCAGGCGATCAAGAAGTACATAGCCGCGCACTACAAGCTGGACGCGGAGAAGCTGGCGCCGTTTATCAAGAAGTACCTCAAGTCGGCCGTCGTGGCGGGCGAGCTGGTGCAGACGAAGGGGAAGGGCGCGTCCGGCTCGTTCAAGCTTGCCGGCGCCGGCGGCGGGGGGGCGGCCGAGGGCGGCAAGGCTCGTGCTGGCGGTGCCAAGAAGAAGCGCGCCGCTCCGGCCAGCAAGGAGAAGAAGGGCGCCCGTGCGGCCGGCGCAAAGAAGGCTGGTGGCGTGAAGGCGGCGACCGGTCGGAAGGCGGGCGCCGCCAAGAAGGCGTCTGCGGCGTCGGCCGCTCCCGCGGGTGCGAAGAAGGCGGCTGCGGCCAAGCCGGCCAAGGCCAAGTCGCCGTCGAAGGCGAAGAAGGCCGCCAAGGTTCCGACGAAGAAGCCGAAGGCGCCGCGCCCGAAGAAGGCGACGACGCCGTCTAAGGCGAAGGCTTCGCCCAAGAAGAAGAAGTAGAGTAGAGGAGAAAGAGATGGGAAAGGAAGGGTTTGGCGCTTGACTCCGTCGTCCCCACCCCCCGTCGTCGTCTAGTGGCGCGCAAGAGACGCGCGGCCCAAAACGGCCCTTCTCAGGGCCATCAAAGCACGTCGGGGAAGGTTTTGATTGTCGTGTTGCGTTTGGTGTGGGTGTCTGTCTGGCGTTTCTGTATGCCCGTGGGGATGCTGTTTGCGTGCCGTGGTGGTTGGATTGCGGGGGTCGGTGGCGGGTGTGGGCGGCGGTAGCGGTAAGCGGTGTTGTTGTTGTCGTGGTTGATTGTCGCCGTGTTTGTGGCGGCGGCCGACGGTTGGTTTTCTGTCACGTTGTTTTGTTTGAATACGTTGGTTGGCTTGCCTGCGTTCGTTCTTCTCGGATGTCTGTCTTGTCTAGTCGTGTCTGGTCTGTGTTTTGTTTTGTTCCTTTGTGTGTGTTATGTTTTGCAACGGGGGGCACGTTGAGATGTGGAAGGAGTCGGCGGGGATTTCGGTGGCGTGTAGAGCGAGCGAGCGAGCGCGCCTGCCTGGCCGTTGGCCGTCGGAGTGGAGTGCGGGTTTTTTTTGTTTTCGAAACGAAAGCGGCGGGCGGCCGGCCAGCCAGCCAGCCACCCACCCACCCGTGCGGTGTGACGTCGGCCGTTGGGTATTGTGCGCTTTGAGCGCCGGGGAGGGATGATGTGTGATTGTTGCGCGCTGCTAGCAGGCAGGCAGAGTGAGCGGGTGTGGCGGACGGACGGGAAGTGGTGGTTTTTGTTTTTGGGTTGCGGGGCGAGAGGCAGGCGACCGACAAAGTTTGCTCGCGACGGAGAGATGTTAGTGGCCCTGAAAAGGGCCGTTTTTGTTTGTGCGGTGCGGTGCCGCGGCGCGGTTTAGGCGCGCTCGCCGCGGATGCGGCGCGCGAGCTGGATGTCCTTGGGCATGATGGTGACGCGCTTGGCGTGGATTGCGCACAGGTTGGTGTCTTCGAAGAGGCCGACGAGGTAGGCCTCGCTGGCCTCCTGCAGGGCCATGACTGCGGAGCTCTGGAAGCGCAGGTCGGTCTTGAAGTCCTGGGCGATCTCGCGCACTAGGCGCTGGAATGGCAGCTTGCGGATGAGCAGCTCTGTGCTCTTCTGGTAGCGCCTGATTTCTCGCAGGGCGACGGTGCCCGGCCTGTAGCGGTGGGGCTTCTTGACGCCTCCGGTGGCGGGCGCGCTCTTCCTCGCCGCCTTGGTGGCGAGCTGTTTGCGCGGCGCCTTTCCGCCGGTGGACTTGCGGGCCGTTTGCTTTGTGCGGGCCATGGCGGTAGCGGTAGCGGTAGCGGAGCGGCGTGCGTGGAGGTTAGGTGCGGCGCGGCGTCCGGTGCTGCCTTGACAACGGGCCCGCGCGCCTCCGTGCTGCGCTTATATGCCCTCGGTTGCGCGTGGTGGGGGGGAGGGCGGGCCAGAGTCTATATAGGGGGGCGGCGGGCGCGCTGGGCGCAGACCGTAGCCGACTCGCCAGCCGCTGCAGCTGCTGTTTGTGCACGTTTTGCTTTGCCCGAGGAAGGAAGGATGACAGGCCGCGGCAAGGGAGGAAAGGGGCTCGGCAAGGGTGGCGCCAAGCGGCACCGCAAGGTGTTGCGCGACAACATCCAGGGCATCACGAAGCCCGCCATCCGCCGCCTGGCTCGCAGGGGCGGCGTGAAGCGCATCTCTGGTCTGATCTACGAGGAGACCCGCGGGGTGCTGAAGGTGTTCCTGGAGAACGTGATCCGCGACGCGGTGACGTACACTGAGCACGCCAAGCGCAAGACTGTGACGGCCATGGACGTGGTGTACGCCCTGAAGAGGCAGGGGCGCACCCTGTACGGTTTCGGCGGTTAGGCTGCGTCGCAGCGGGCGCTGGCCTTCCCGCGGCCGTGCTTGTGGGTGGGAGAGACTAGAAAACGGCCCTTTTCAGGGCCACCACACTGTTCGGAAGTTGAAAAGTGCGAAAGAGTCTGTGTTGTTGTTGCTGCGTGTGTGCGCTGTGTTGTTTGTTTGTTTGTTTCTTTCTTTCCGTTTGAGCGACGTGATGTGACTGGGAGGGGAGAAGGAAAGGAAACGTGTCATGTGGCTGGCTGTGTGTGGAGCTGCTTCGTTTGTGTGTTTGTTATTGTGTGTCTTTGTATCGATCGCGACGGAGATGGCGGGCTGTGTGTTGTTGTGCGAGAGGCGGTGATTATTTGCTTGCGTGGTTTGGCTCTGTGTGTTTGTTTGCGGCGGCGTTGGGGTTTCCGAGGCAAGGCGTGTGGGCATAGGCGGCCGGATCAGCTGTTTCGTTCGTGTCGACGGCCGTTGCGCGCGGGAGTGGAGGGCGGTGTGTCGACACGCCTCCCTTTAACAATGGTCATTGTTGCTGCCGTTGTCGGTTTGGAAGGCGACTGCGACCGTGCAAAATGTGTGTGTGTGTGTGTGTGTGTTGGGCCACACGGGCTGTGTGGACGACAAGATGGCGGACGTGCGCCGGCGGCGGCTGTGCTGTGACAGTGCAAAGTTAAAACAAAACAAGGTGCGGCGAGGACGACTGAAATTTTGCTTTGGACGTAGGTTTGTGTGGTGGCCCTGAAAAGGGCCGATTGTTGTGGGCCGGGCCGAGCCGGCAAAGCGCGTTGCGTGCAGGGGAGCACGCGGCGGCTGCGATTGCCTGGCCTCCTTTAGGCCTTCTTCTCGGTCTTCTTTGGCAGCAGGACGGCCTGGATGTTGGGCAGGACACCACCCTGTGCGATGGTGACGCCCGACAGGAGCTTGTTGAGCTCCTCGTCGTTGCGGATGGCAAGCTGCAGGTGGCGCGGGATGATGCGCGTCTTCTTGTTGTCGCGGGCCGCGTTTCCGGCCAGCTCGAGCACCTCAGCCGCGAGGTACTCCATGACGGCGGCGAGGTAGACGGGCGCCCCGGCGCCGACGCGCTCTGCGTAGTTTCCCTTGCGCAGGAGGCGGTGGATTCTGCCGACCGGGAACTGGAGCCCAGCCCTGCTTGAGCGGGACTTTGACTTGCCCTTGACTTTGCCTCCCTTTCCGCGTCCGGACATGGCGATGGGCTAGCGACGGTGCACACGAAACGGAAACGAAAACGACCGGTGCGAGCGGCAGCGAGTCGAGCAGCGGAGTGCGTGCCGGCGCAGCCGGGGTGGGGGTGCTTTATGGGCTCGGGTGCGGCGGCCGGTTGCGCGCGCGCCCCATTGGTCGGCGGCCGCAACAGGGCGAGCTGGTAAAGGTGCGGCGGCGGCTGGCGGCGGGTGCCACTGTGTGGGGAGACGCTGACTAGAGCGGAGCGCTTGCTACTGGTGTTGCTGCTGCCGTACGTTGGTTCGAGATGCCGCCCAAGACTAGCGGGAAGGCCGCCAAGAAGGCTGGCAAGGCGCAGAAGAACATTTCGAAGGGCGACAAGAAGAAGAAGCGCAAGAGGAAGGAGAGCTATGCCATCTACATCTACAAGGTGCTGAAGCAGGTGCACCCTGACACGGGCATCTCGTCGAAGGCGATGAGCATCATGAACAGCTTCGTGAACGACATTTTCGAGCGCATTGCGGCCGAGGCGTCTCGCCTGGCGCACTACAACAAGCGCTCGACCATCACGTCCCGCGAGATCCAGACCGCTGTGCGGCTGTTGCTGCCTGGCGAGCTGGCCAAGCAC
>NW_026047850.1:22500-25849 GCF_023864345.2 Schistocerca serialis cubense
GCTGTGGATGTGTAGGTGTGCGCCGCTGCTGCAACAACGGGTAAAACGCGAGAAGAAGGGATGGCGGTAGAGAGAGGAGAAAAAAAAAAAAAAAAAGGTCGTGTTGTGTTGATGCGCAGGCAGACGCGTACAGAGGGACGAGCCCGGTCTGCAGCAGGGTGTGGCCGTGCCGAGTGCAGAGCAGCGGCGGCTCGGTTCGGTTCGGCCCGGCCCGGCGGGCCGCGCTGTTGTCGCGGACGTGAGCGCCCCCTGGCGGGTGGCCGGAGGCGGCGCGGCGTGTTGGACGTGTGGCTGGTGGCAGTGCACAATTTGCGAGTGGCTGGCGGTGTGGTGTGGCGGTTGGCGCGTCGGGCGGCGGAGAGGTATGTGTTGCGGGCGCCCTTTGCTGCGCTGCGTCGTTGCGTGTGCCGTACAGGGCGGGCGCTTGTCGACTGTGTGGCGAATTGGCGTGAAACGGCTGCCGAGAGGGTGTGTGGTAGCGAGCCGGTCGGTGGTGTCAGTGCGAAGGGGAATGTGCGTGCGTGTTTGGCGGTTTCGGTGTGCTTTTTGCGGCGTGAGAGTGGGAATTAGTGGGGCCGGCTGTTGTGTTGGTTCCTTGTGTCTTGTGTCGCGTAGCTTGATGGCAACGTGGAAGGACGCCGGTTTCGTTTTCGTTTCGAGCCTTGCGTGTGGTTGTCGACGTTGACTGGTTGGCGTGTGCCGATGCACGTGCATGTGTGGGTCGCGAGTGCGTTTTTGGCTGGCTGTGTGTGTGTGTGTGTTTTGGGGGGGAAGGGGGAGGCGGTGGTGAAAGTGCAGTCGTCGGGTGGGGCTGGGGCTGTGCGTCGTGGCGGAAAGGTGGTAGGTTGCGGGAAGCGAGCCCGTCGTTGACGGTGTCGCGTGAGTTGTGAATCGAGTGGGGCGCGGGGCGCGGGGCGCGGGACAGGAGCAGCGTGCCGCTGCGTCGTGGTCGTCAGCAGAGGCTGTGCGTGTGCTTGTCCTTTTT
Organism: Schistocerca serialis cubense; assembly: GCF_023864345.2. Lineage (NCBI taxonomy): Eukaryota > Metazoa > Arthropoda > Insecta > Orthoptera > Acrididae > Schistocerca > Schistocerca serialis. Next base: position 23,486 of record NW_026047850.1, read on the forward strand.
GTGGGCGGTTCGTGCGAGGCGTTTTTGTTTTGTGTTGCCCTAGTTGTTAGTTTATTTTGTTTGTGTTTGTTATTTTGAGACGACGACTGGTTGGTGGCGTGCGCGCGAAGTGGCGGTGTGCGCTTCCCGTGTCGTTTGTGTTGTTTTGTTTTTTTGTTTTTGTGTTTTTTTTTTTTTGCACTGGGCCCCGGTGGGTGGGTGCGTGCGTGTGTGTCGATTGCCGGCTGGCGAAAGGTGCGCCATCGGCGGGGTGGGTCGCCGGCACAAGTAGAGGCGGCGGCGTTGTTGCTGTTGTTGTGTGGTGTTTGTTTTGTTCGGCTGTGTCGGCGAGCTGTGTTGCGGTGCGTGTGAATGGTGGTGCAAAAGTGCTGGCGTTGGGGCTGCGACTGCGACGGCGGCGAGCCGCGGGCGCGCCATTGATAGTGATGTTGTGAACAGCGGCTGTGTACGGTAGTGGTGTTGTTGTAGCACGACGTGCATCCGGCCGGCGCGGAAAGCGCAGTTGCGGGCGGTTGCCCTTCGGTGCCAGCCATGTCTGTCGCGTGAGCGGCGGGTTGCTCTGGTGTCGACACGTGGTGCTCTGGGGGGGTTGTTGTGTGGTGCCCTTTGGCCGGTGGGGGTGGTTCGCGTGTGTCTCGTTCGCGCTCGGTGTCTGGTCGTGGTCGTGCTGCTCCCCCGTCTGTACGTTTTTGTTCGTTTGCGGCGTGCCTGCCGACGTCGTCCCGTCGCGACCTTTCAACCGAAAGTGTGGCGCCCGAAGGTGAACGAACGTAACCCTGACCTCGGCGCTTTACGCTGAGCCGAGCGAACCGAACCGAACCGAACCGAACCGAACCTAACCTGTGGTGTGGCGAGGTGAGCTCAGCCTGTGAGCCCCTAACGTCTACGTAAGGTAAGCTGTCCGGCTCACGCCTCACGTTTGAACGCTTTTTTAACCTACGTTTGACGCTTCTTAACCTAGCACTGACCCCTTAACCTAACCTAACGTGTAACCTAACCTAACCTAACCTAACCTCTGACGCCTGACGTGTTTGAATGCTTAACCTAGGTTTGACGCTTAACCTAACCCAAGTCCCCTTAACCTAACCCACGTCCACCTAACCTAACCTAACGTAGACGTGTAAACGTAATGTGTAACGCGTAACGTGTAAGGTCGGCTGTCGTGTGTGCTTGACGGCAGATTGGGTTGGTCTGTAGATTCGGATTGCGGTTTGCCTCGGTCGAGGGGTTGTGGGTGGGAAGCGGCGAGGGGCGGCGGCGCCTGTTGCGCAGGCGGCGTCCGTTTGCGGCGGGCAATTGTTGAGAAACGGCTGTGAATGTTGGCGGGCGAGAGGAGGAGGACGGCGCGCGATGTGGCCCGACGGCTGCGGGCCGATCGGGAAACGGCGGGAGGGCGACGGAAGGCGATGGGGCGGCGGAGGCGCGTTTGCACGGCCGTCATCGCCGCACGCCTCGGCTTGTGTGGCTGTGGCGCCGGCCGCGCTGGCCGGGCTGCCGCGGCGACGGTGTGGGAGTTTTGCCGAAGGTTTGGCCATTGTGGCGGGTCGTCGGCTGGGGCTGTGGGGGCGGCATTTGGGCGGGGGCGGCGATTCTCGGCGGGCCGACCCAGGCTGTAGCGCGCGGTAGCTGCAGTTTGGCCGTGGTTTGCGGCGCTGCCGTGGCGACTGGTTGGCGACTGTGGTGTGGCTGTGTGTAGCCCCATCCTCGGTGGTTTGAAAGGCGCGGGCGGTTGTGGCGCAGGTTTGGGGCTGCTCCGCACAGGCTGTCGGACGTTGGGCGGTAGCAAGCGCGGGAGGCGCGGCGCGGCGGCGCGCAGAGTGGCGGCCGCTCTCTCGGCCGTCCGCGCCCGCCCGCGACACTGGCTGGGCCTTGTGATTCTCTGCTCTGCTGCTGTGCTGTGCTTGCGTGCCTGCCGTCCCGCTCGCTCTCGCTGTGTGTTACGCGCGTCGTCGAAATGGCAGATCAGGCGGCTACGAACGAGACTGCTGCGGCACCCGCCGCCACCGGCACTACGAAGAAGGCCAAGTCTGCGTCGTCTGCGAAGAAGCCGCGCGCCAAGCCTGCGCACCCGCGCACCTCTGAGATGGTGACGGCCGCCATCAAGAGTCTGAAGGAGCGCGGCGGGTCGTCGCTGCAGGCGATCAAGAAGTACATAGCCGCGCACTACAAGCTGGACGCGGAGAAGCTGGCGCCGTTTATCAAGAAGTACCTCAAGTCGGCCGTCGTGGCGGGCGAGCTGGTGCAGACGAAGGGGAAGGGCGCGTCCGGCTCGTTCAAGCTTGCCGGCGCCGGCGGCGGGGGGGCGGCCGAGGGCGGCAAGGCTCGTGCTGGCGGTGCCAAGAAGAAGCGCGCCGCTCCGGCCAG
>NW_026047851.1:0-26184 GCF_023864345.2 Schistocerca serialis cubense
AAAATGCTTTTGAAATAAAAATTATTATTGGGGAACTTGTTGGAGAATAATTACACTTTTTCATTATCTAATGATTATATTAATTAACAGTATACCTTATTCACCATCTTGACCAGTGTTGCCGACCACCTACATCACACAACCGCACTCGGCTGCTACTACTGACCGACCGCTCTGCATGACGACTATTAGCGTACTGCACGCGACGACTACTGACAGAGTACAGCCCTCAACTACACAGAGCTACGGACTCGCAACGACTACTGACAGACAGACTGACTGACTGAGAACCGCTCGCAACACTCGCGCAGTCCAGCGCAAACTCTCTGGTCACAGATGCTACAACGTCTCGCCATCGCTACTATGTTACATACGTGTTTCAGTGTCTTTTTCATTGGGGTAACGATCTTTGGCTCTTTTTATTCTGAATACAGGGCCAAAGGTCAACGCTGCTGCCCTTATACAATTTATCAGGTTTCATTATGTCTGTTGCAATGTTACATACGGTTCACTCTTTCATTAATATTACCGTTGGGTTTGTTTTGTAGGGACGTTAACATTCTGGCACATTTTTATTATCATCGGACTCTCTGCTATTTGTGCAGGGAGGTTATACCTGGGTCCATTTCCATTTCCATTTACATTTTAATATTGATAGACTTTTTGTTTTCTTTTTTGTTTCTTGTTGTTTTTCCTTCTTTTTTTTTGTTGTTTTTTTTTTTTTTTGTTTTGTTTTTCCCGCTCTCACCACCACCGCCGCATCACGCCTTCCGTTTTCTTGGTTTCTTTTCTGTTCTTCAACTGCTTCAACATCACCGCGCCCCATTTCCACACCACAGCCATCAGCCTCCAAGACGGGCGGGCGCAGTGTGCCATTTCCGGCGCACAAGCACACCCGTACGGTACTCTCCTCGCCCCCACGCCACCAACAACACAGCGACCACGCGGCTTTCAGGCATGGCACGCACGGCACGGCACGGCACGGCACGGCACGGCACGGCACGGCACCGGCGAAATGCGCCGCCCCCGCCCCTCCGCGCATCCGTCCGTCTCGCCACGTTCACTGACAGCCGCGTCTGCGGCTACACCACGACAACCACAACACAACACCGCTCCCCTCCCTGGCAACTCACATTGTTTTTCTCCTCCTCTTTTGCACAAACCACAACGCCGAGCACAGGCGCAAGCCACCCACACCGCGCCCCTCCCCGTCCCGTCTTTGGCCGCCGCTCCTCGTTTCCTCGTTTGCCCCCTCCCATCTCCCGAAATGCCATGCCAGCAGCGTTACGCATGCCCCTCCCCTGTCCACACAACACTACCGCCTAACGAACAGCCTTTTCCGGGCCACATCCAGGGCACGCCCACCTCCAAACACTGCCAATTCACGGACGCACACACTCACTCACTTTCTCGACACCTTTCTGTACGGAGGGTGCGTCATCTCGACCGTGACAGAGTGACGGCAACTATCGACGATCCATTTCCCCCCACTGGTAAAACATGTCCACTAACACCTACATACATCATTCAAGTACACAGACAATAGCATACACACAATGGGAGGGCACACGAACATGGACGGCACGGCACTGTCATACACTCTTCCTCAGAACCATATCAACAAACGTTACGTACATCCGGGAAAGCGAAAGCGAACGCGAAAGCGAAAGCAAAAGCAAAAGCAAAGGCAAAGCCCAATGCAGCCGTCAAAGGTAACGTTCACCACGGCAGACACTTGCAGCCGCGCCGCCGTTAAACGCATTTCAGTGCGGCTCCAATACGCCTCCGACACGGGAACGTTCCGTTGCTCTACGAATGCGTTTCTCCCCTTTTTCCCTTCCTCTCTCTTTTGCCCCCCCCCCTCCTTGCACTCTCGCCTCATTCCTCACGTTCTGCCCAGACATTCGACCGATCAAAGTCAACCTTCTCGTTACCGTTCTCAGCGCGACGGTGTACAACAGTATGACGGGTGTGCCCAAGACTTCGGTTCAGTTGCGTGACGCCGGTCTATCGCGCCGATCGACAGTTACTCAGGGGGCGACGGATCGGACCACGTCACCGACACACAAAACACTTTCAAACAAACAAATACATACCGGATGGACACAGACAAACACGTGTACAGACATTCGCCAAACAAACGACCGCCGCCGCCGCCGTCGTCGTCTAGCGTGCATCTTGAATGACGACATCGGTGTGCGTGCGTCGTACGCAATCAGTCAGACACGGCTATCAAACATCAGAGTCGAATGGTACATCATCGTGCGTGTCGCCGTACACGTACAGTACAATACAACAACAATGCGTCTTAATGGCACGTTCATTTCAACGTCACTCACACACCTCCACGCTGCAGTTACGTCGCACCATTGTCAAACTCGGCGTACAGCAAAGGGAATAGTGGGCGGCAAAAAAAACCAAACAAAAACATTTCACATTTCACCCTCGCCATGTATGATGTGCAAAAAAACAAACCCGCAAACGGCCGTCGTTACGGTGACACAAAAGTCGCCGATCACACTGTCCCCCCCTCGCAGACGGGTCTCACACACACACACACACACCAACAACACCAATGGGTCAAAAACCACGCCAACGAGGCGTGCCACCATTCCACGCCACGGCGACCAACCTCGTGGCCGTACCCCGCGCAACACGCTTTGACGCGCCCCCCCCACCCACAATCAAAATGCACACACACACATCACAGCCGTCCACACAAACAACAACAATTCCGCCCTTCCCGCAAAAGGCAAGTTGGTGGCCCTGAAAAGGGCCGTTTTGCCGCTCTCGCAACGGAGGAGCCTTCTCCATCCTTCCTTCCATTCCAGAGCCACCTCCTTACTTGGAGCTCGTGTACTTGGTCACCGCCTTCGTGCCCTCGCTCACGGCGTGCTTGGCCAGCTCGCCAGGCAGCAACAGCCGCACAGCGGTCTGGATCTCGCGGGACGTGATGGTCGAGCGCTTGTTGTAGTGCGCCAGGCGAGAAGCCTCGGCCGCAATGCGCTCGAAAATGTCGTTCACGAAGCTGTTCATGATGCTCATCGCCTTCGACGAGATGCCCGTGTCAGGGTGCACCTGCTTCAGCACCTTGTAGATGTAGATGGCATAGCTCTCCTTCCTCTTGCGCTTCTTCTTCTTGTCGCCCTTCGAAATGTTCTTCTGCGCCTTGCCAGCCTTCTTGGCGGCCTTCCCGCTAGTCTTGGGCGGCATCTCGAACCAACGTACGGCAGCAGCAACACCAGTAGCAAGCGCTCCGCTCTAGTCAGCGTCTCCCCACACAGTGGCACCCGCCGCCAGCCGCCGCCGCACCTTTACCAGCTCGCCCTGTTGCGGCCGCCGACCAATGGGGCGCGCGCGCAACCGGCCGCCGCACCCGAGCCCATAAAGCACCCCCACCCCGGCTGCGCCGGCACGCACTCCGCTGCTCGACTCGCTGCCGCTCGCACCGGTCGTTTTCGTTTCCGTTTCGTGTGCACCGTCGCTAGCCCATCGCCATGTCCGGACGCGGAAAGGGAGGCAAAGTCAAGGGCAAGTCAAAGTCCCGCTCAAGCAGGGCTGGGCTCCAGTTCCCGGTCGGCAGAATCCACCGCCTCCTGCGCAAGGGAAACTACGCAGAGCGCGTCGGCGCCGGGGCGCCCGTCTACCTCGCCGCCGTCATGGAGTACCTCGCGGCTGAGGTGCTCGAGCTGGCCGGAAACGCGGCCCGCGACAACAAGAAGACGCGCATCATCCCGCGCCACCTGCAGCTTGCCATCCGCAACGACGAGGAGCTCAACAAGCTCCTGTCGGGCGTCACCATCGCACAGGGTGGTGTCCTGCCCAACATCCAGGCCGTCCTGCTGCCAAAGAAGACCGAGAAGAAGGCCTAAAGGAGGCCAGGCAATCGCAGCGCCGCGTGCTCCCCTGCACGCAACGCGCTTTGCCGGCTCGGCTCGGCCCACAACAATCGGCCCTTTTCAGGGCCACCACACACACCTACGTCCAAAGCAAAATTTCAGTCGTCCTCGCCGCACCTTGTTTTGTTTTAACTTTGCACTGTCACAGCACAGCCGCCGCCGGCGCACGTCCGCCATCTTGTCGTCCACACAGCCCGTGTGGCCCAACACACACACATTTTGCACGGTCGCAGTCGCCTTCCAAACCGACAACGGCAGCAATAATGACCATTGTTAAAGGGAGGCGTGTCGACACACCGCCCTCCACTCCCGCGCGCAACGGCCGTCGACACGAACGAAACAGCTGATCCGGCCGCCTATGCCCACACGCCTTGCCTCGGAAACCCCAACGCCGCCGCAAACAAACACACAGAGACAAACCACGCAAGCAAATAATCACCGCCTCTCGCACAACAACACACAGCCCGCCATCTCCGTCGCGATCGATACAAAGACACACAAACGAAGCAGCTCCACACACAGCCAGCCACATGACACGTTTCCTTTCCTTCTCCCCTCCCAGTCACATCACGTCGCTCAAACGGAAAGAAAGAAAGAAAGAAACAAACAAACAAACAACACAGCGCACACACGCAGCAACAACAACACAGACTCTTTCGCACTTTTCAACTTCCGAACAGTGTGGTGGCCCTGAAAAGGGCCGTTTTCTAGTCTCTCCCACCCACAAGCACGGCCGCGGGAAGGCCAGCGCCCGCTGCGACGCAGCCTAACCGCCGAAACCGTACAGGGTGCGCCCCTGCCTCTTCAGGGCGTACACCACGTCCATGGCCGTCACAGTCTTGCGCTTGGCGTGCTCAGTGTACGTCACCGCGTCGCGGATCACGTTCTCCAGGAACACCTTCAGCACCCCGCGGGTCTCCTCGTAGATCAGACCAGAGATGCGCTTCACGCCGCCCCTGCGAGCCAGGCGGCGGATGGCGGGCTTCGTGATGCCCTGGATGTTGTCGCGCAACACCTTGCGGTGCCGCTTGGCGCCACCCTTGCCGAGCCCCTTTCCTCCCTTGCCGCGGCCTGTCATCCTTCCTTCCTCGGGCAAAGCAAAACGTGCACAAACAGCAGCTGCAGCGGCTGGCGAGTCGGCTACGGTCTGCGCCCAGCGCGCCCGCCGCCCCCCTATATAGACTCTGGCCCGCCCTCCCCCCACCACGCGCAACCGAGGGCATATAAGCGCAGCACGGAGGCGCGCGGGCCCGTTGTCAAGGCAGCACCGGACGCCGCGCCGCACCTAACCTCCACGCACGCCGCTCCGCTACCGCTACCGCTACCGCCATGGCCCGCACAAAGCAAACGGCCCGCAAGTCCACCGGCGGAAAGGCGCCGCGCAAACAGCTCGCCACCAAGGCGGCGAGGAAGAGCGCGCCCGCCACCGGAGGCGTCAAGAAGCCCCACCGCTACAGGCCGGGCACCGTCGCCCTGCGAGAAATCAGGCGCTACCAGAAGAGCACAGAGCTGCTCATCCGCAAGCTGCCATTCCAGCGCCTAGTGCGCGAGATCGCCCAGGACTTCAAGACCGACCTGCGCTTCCAGAGCTCCGCAGTCATGGCCCTGCAGGAGGCCAGCGAGGCCTACCTCGTCGGCCTCTTCGAAGACACCAACCTGTGCGCAATCCACGCCAAGCGCGTCACCATCATGCCCAAGGACATCCAGCTCGCGCGCCGCATCCGCGGCGAGCGCGCCTAAACCGCGCCGCGGCACCGCACCGCACAAACGAAAAACGGCCCTTTTCAGGGCCACTAACATCTCTCCGTCGCGAGCAAACTTTGTCGGTCGCCTGCCTCTCGCCCCGCAACCCAAAAACAAAACAAAAAACCACCACTTCCCGTCCGTCCGCCACACCCGCTCACTCTGCCTGCCTGCTAGCAGCGCGCAACAATCACACATCATCCCTCCCCGGCGCTCAAAGCGCACAATACCCAACGGCCGACGTCACACCGCACGGGTGGCTGGCCGGCCGCCGCTTTCGTTTCGAAAACAAAAAAAACCCGCACTCCACTCCGACGGCCAACGGCCAGGCAGGCGCGCTCGCTCGCTCTACACGCCACCGAAATCCCCGCCGACTCCTTCCGCATCTCAACGTGCCCCCCGTTGCAAAACATCACACACACACACACACACAAAGGAACAAAACAAAACAAAGACCAGACACGACTCGACAAGACAGACATCCGAGAAGAACGAACGCAGGCAAGCCAACCAACGTATTCAAACAAAACAACGCGACAGAAAACCAACCGTCGGCCGCCGCCACAAACACGGCGACAATCAACCACGACAACAACAACACCGCTTACCGCTACCGCCGCCCACACCCGCCACCGACCCCCGCAATCCAACCACCACGGCACGCAAACAGCATCCCCACGGGCATACAGAAACGCCAGACAGACACACCAAACGCAACACGACAATCAAAACCTTCCCCGACGTGCTTTGATGGCCCTGAGAAGGGCCGTTTTGGGCCGCGCGTCTCTTGCGCGCCACTAGACGACGACGGGGGGTGGGGACGACGGAGTCAAGCGCCAAACCCTTCCATTCCCATCTCTTTCTCCTCTACTCTACTTCTTCTTCTTGGGCGAAGCCTTCGCCTTAGACGGCGTCGTCGCCTTCTTCGGGCGCGGCGCCTTCGGCTTCTTCGTCGGAACCTTGGCGGCCTTCTTCGCCTTCGACGGCGACTTGGCCTTGGCCGGCTTGGCCGCAGCCGCCTTCTTCGCACCCGCGGGAGCGGCCGACGCCGCAGACGCCTTCTTGGCGGCGCCCGCCTTCCGACCGGTCGCCGCCTTCACGCCACCAGCCTTCTTTGCGCCGGCCGCACGGGCGCCCTTCTTCTCCTTGCTGGCCGGAGCGGCGCGCTTCTTCTTGGCACCGCCAGCACGAGCCTTGCCGCCCTCGGCCGCCCCCCCGCCGCCGGCGCCGGCAAGCTTGAACGAGCCGGACGCGCCCTTCCCCTTCGTCTGCACCAGCTCGCCCGCCACGACGGCCGACTTGAGGTACTTCTTGATAAACGGCGCCAGCTTCTCCGCGTCCAGCTTGTAGTGCGCGGCTATGTACTTCTTGATCGCCTGCAGCGACGACCCGCCGCGCTCCTTCAGACTCTTGATGGCGGCCGTCACCATCTCAGAGGTGCGCGGGTGCGCAGGCTTGGCGCGCGGCTTCTTCGCAGACGACGCAGACTTGGCCTTCTTCGTAGTGCCGGTGGCGGCGGGTGCCGCAGCAGTCTCGTTCGTAGCCGCCTGATCTGCCATTTCGACGACGCGCGTAACACACAGCGAGAGCGAGCGGGACGGCAGGCACGCAAGCACAGCACAGCAGCAGAGCAGAGAATCACAAGGCCCAGCCAGTGTCGCGGGCGGGCGCGGACGGCCGAGAGAGCGGCCGCCACTCTGCGCGCCGCCGCGCCGCGCCTCCCGCGCTTGCTACCGCCCAACGTCCGACAGCCTGTGCGGAGCAGCCCCAAACCTGCGCCACAACCGCCCGCGCCTTTCAAACCACCGAGGATGGGGCTACACACAGCCACACCACAGTCGCCAACCAGTCGCCACGGCAGCGCCGCAAACCACGGCCAAACTGCAGCTACCGCGCGCTACAGCCTGGGTCGGCCCGCCGAGAATCGCCGCCCCCGCCCAAATGCCGCCCCCACAGCCCCAGCCGACGACCCGCCACAATGGCCAAACCTTCGGCAAAACTCCCACACCGTCGCCGCGGCAGCCCGGCCAGCGCGGCCGGCGCCACAGCCACACAAGCCGAGGCGTGCGGCGATGACGGCCGTGCAAACGCGCCTCCGCCGCCCCATCGCCTTCCGTCGCCCTCCCGCCGTTTCCCGATCGGCCCGCAGCCGTCGGGCCACATCGCGCGCCGTCCTCCTCCTCTCGCCCGCCAACATTCACAGCCGTTTCTCAACAATTGCCCGCCGCAAACGGACGCCGCCTGCGCAACAGGCGCCGCCGCCCCTCGCCGCTTCCGACCCAACCCCTCGACCGAGGCAAACCGCAATCCGAATCTACAGACCAACCCAATCTGCCGTCAAGCACACACGACAGCCGACCTTACACGTTACGCGTTACACATTACGTTTACACGTCTACGTTAGGTTAGGTTAGGTGGACGTGGGTTAGGTTAAGGGGACTTGGGTTAGGTTAAGCGTCAAACTTAGGTTAAGCATTCAAACACGTCAGGCGTCAGAGGTTAGGTTAGGTTAGGTTACACGTTAGGTTAAGGGGTCGGTGCTAGGTTAAGAAGCGTCAAACGTAGGTTAGAAAAGCGTTCAAACGTGAGGCGTGAGCCGGACAGCTTACCTTACGTAGACGTTAGGGGCTCACAGGCTGAGCTCACCTCGCCACACCACAGGTTAGGTTCGGTTCGGTTCGGTTCGCTCGGCTCAGCGTAAAGCGCCGAGGTCAGGGTTACGTTCGTTCACCTTCGGGCGCCACACTTTCGGTTGAAAGGTCGCGACGGGACGGACGTCGGCAGGCACGCCGCAAACGAACAAAAAAAACGTACAGACGACGTCGGAAACCGCCGACAGACGGGGGAGCAGCACGACCACGACCAGACACCGAGCGCGAACGAGACACACGCGAACCACCCCCACCGGCCAAAGGGCACCACACAACAACCCAGAGCACCACGTGTCGACACCAGAGCAACCCGCCGCTCACGCGACATGGCTGGCACCGAAGGGCAACCGCCCGCAACTGCGCTTTCCGCGCCGGCCCGGATGCACGTCGTGCTACAACAACACCACTACCGTACACAGCCGCTGTTCACAACATCACTATCAATGGCGCGCCCGCGGCTCGCCGCCGTCGCAGTCGCAGCCCCAACGCCAGCACTTTTGCACCACCATTCACACGCACCGCAACACAGCTCGCCGACACAGCCGAACAAAACAAACACCACACAACAACAGCAACAACGCCGCCGCCTCTACTTGTGCCGGCGACCCACCCCGCCGATGGCGCACCTTTCGCCAGCCGGCAATCGACACACACGCACCCACCCACCGGGGCCCAGTGCAAAAAACAAAAAAAAACACACAAAAACAAAAAAATCAAACGACACGGGAAGCGCACACCGCCACTTCGCGCGCACGCCACCAACCAGTCGTCGTCTCAAAATAACAAACACAAACACAATAAACTAACAACTAGGGCAACACAAAACAAAAACGCCTCGCACGAACCGCCCACAAAAAGGACAAGCACACGCACAGCCTCTGCTGACGACCACGACGCAGCGGCACGCTGCTCCTGTCCCGCGCCCCGCGCCCCACTCGATTCACAACTCACGCGACACCGTCAACGACGGGCTCGCTTCCCGCAACCTACCACCTTTCCGCCACGACGCACAGCCCCAGCCCCACCCGACGACGCCCGTGGCAACGACTGCACTTTCACCACCGCCTCCCCCTTCCCCCCCAAAACAACACACACACACACACACACAGCCAGCCAAAAACGCACTCGCGACCCACACATGCACGTGCATCGGCACACGCCAACCAGTCAACGTCGACAACCACACGCAAGGCTCGAAACGAAACCGGCGTCCTTCCACGTTGCCATCAAGCTACGCGACACAAGACACAAGGAACCAACACAACAGCCGGCCCCACTAATTCCCACTCTCACGCCGCAAAAAGCACACCGAAACCGCCAAACGCACGCACATTCCCCTTCGCACCGACACCACCGACCGGCTCGCTACCACACACCTCTCGGCAGCCGTTTCACGCCAATTCGCCACACCGCCCACACAGTCGACAAGCGCCCGCCCTGTACGGCACACGCAACGACGCAGCGCAGCAAAGGGCGCCCGCAACACATACCTCTCCGCCGCCCGACGCGCCAACCGCCACACCACACCGCCAGCCACTCGCAAATTGTGCACTGCCACCAGCCACACGTCCAACACGCCGCGCCGCCTCCGGCCACCCGCCAGGGGGCGCTCACGTCCGCGACAACAGCGCGGCCCGCCGGGCCGGGCCGAACCGAACCGAGCCGCCGCTGCTCTGCACTCGGCACGGCCACACCCTGCTGCAGACCGGGCTCGTCCCTCTGTACGCGTCTGCCTGCGCATCAACACAACACGACCTTTTTTTTTTTTCTCTCTCTACCGCCATCCCTCCTTCTCGCGTTTTACTCGTTGTTGCAGCAGCGGCGCACACCTACACATCCACAGCCCCAGCCGAGCCGGCCTCACCTCAGGGCCCGCCGCCAGCGTCTCCTCCTCGGGCACAGGTGCGGTGCTGTGGCCGCCCATCCAACCGCATTGCTGGCCGTCCAGCCACCAGGCGTTCCCACTGCCGCGAGCCACGCCGCGCACCGACCCTGCTGCAGAAAACGAAGCATAGCCAGAGACCGACCGATACACAAAGCAAGCCGTCGCCTCGCCTCTTGTCCTTCCTGCCTTCCTTCCGCCCCCGCCCTTCTCACACCACCGCCTCTCCACTTTCGCCCACCCCCCCCTCCTTTTCTTTTTTTTTTTTTTTGTTTCTTTCTTTCTTTCTTTCTCTCCTTCCCGCCATGGCGGTTACGGCACCGCCTGCAGCGGCAGATTTTTTGCGCCCACACGCCTACTCCTACCACCATTAACCTTGCCCTGCCCTGCCCATCAACGTCGCAGTCGAACCGACGCGTGCCAACACACTGCCCACGTTCCTTTCTCTTTTCGGCCTACGCCCATTACGCGCCGCCGCCACAGCACCTTCCCTTCCCACAACACACCGACGTCATCACACGCACCCAAAACAGGGGCCACGACCGTGTTCCTCGCCCACTCCCATCCCGCACGGTACGCACATTCCCAACTACTACCGCGCACCCTCCCTTTCCAATCTGTGTGTCTCTGTGTCTGTGTCCTGTCCGCGCGTGACGCCTCTCAACATCCGCCGTCCCCCGTCCCGTTTTCGCCCCCATGCCGTCGTCGCGCCGCCTCCTCCCCGTCCACCGCCGCCCCTGTCCGCCCCGCACCACACCATACACCGCTGCTTGTCCCGGCCGTTGCCACCAAAGGCGCCGACCGCAAACGCGCCACGCCGCAGCCCCCGTGCGTCTCGCGCTCGCTTGCATCTCCGTGCCGACGCTGCCTCTCTTCCCACTCGCACTCGACCTCGACAACACAGTCTTTGGCTCCGCCACTGCGTGTTCCGGTGGTACGCACGCTGCAACACGTATGTATTCATTACCAGAGCGATGGCGAGGCATGACAGCATCTCTGTCTGACCAGAGAGTTCTTTATCGCTGCTAGTCGGCGCTTGGACCGCGCCAGACGACAGTAGTGGCACGCACCGGGTCGCCAGGAACAGTTGTTATATATATTGTAGCGCGAGTCGGGAGAGGTAGTAGTCGGTCGACAGTAGTAGCGGGTCGACGGTTGTACTGAGCGGGCGTCGGCGGCGTGCTCTGCTCGTCTCGCGACTCTGGTCACGGTTCGGGACGATGTATAGTATATTGTGTTATAATCAAAAGGTGGTGTGACGCTGCATTGCGCAAATCTGATAACGTATGTTCATTGTACTTCTTTTGTTCAACAACAAAAGCCCCACTATTACTTTTTTTCTAAAGTAACTTTTGTCTCTTAACGAAAAACATTCACTTTTTAAAGACTACTTCCTATGGCATTTCCCTCCAAGGAGTGCAATTAATTACCAGCCAGCACTCATTCATTGCACACAGCTGTGTAAGGGGTATCTACAATTGAGGAGCGGATATAAATGCAATTTTTTGTTTTTTTTTTTTTTTGTGTGTGTGTGTTGTAACCTCCCAGCAAAATTTAAAATAATGGACAATGTTATTTACGGATGCTAATGGACATTGCGCTAATTGTAACCTCGCCCACAATGAGAGGTATTGAAAATGGCAACAAAAATGTGAAATTCGCAATCTGACTCAAATATAAAGTCTTCACACAACATTTACAAACGTCCGTTCAGTGACAAGAAACTTCAATTAAACCGAAATATCGGTCTTTGGCCCTGTGCAAAACAATCAGAATTAAAGTCTTACCTCCGAATAAATGGATGTCACATTTCTGCTCTGGTTGTTGCGCAGCGCTTGGAGGAACTGCATTTGCAAATAATAATATTCTCTTTTTTTGTGATTTTAGTGACATTTTTCTTCAAAGCAGTGGAATGAAATGTGAAGTGCAACGAACTCTTTAGTTCAATAACAAATTAAATGTTTGAAAAATGCTTTTGAAATAAAAATTATTATTGGGGAACTTGTTGGAGAATAATTACACTTTTTCATTATCTAATGATTATATTAATTAACAGTATACCTTATTCACCATCTTGACCAGTGTTGCCGACCACCTACATCACACAACCGCACTCGGCTGCTACTACTGACCGACCGCTCTGCATGACGACTATTAGCGTACTGCACGCGACGACTACTGACAGAGTACAGCCCTCAACTACACAGAGCTACGGACTCGCAACGACTACTGACAGACAGACTGACTGACTGAGAACCGCTCGCAACACTCGCGCAGTCCAGCGCAAACTCTCTGGTCACAGATGCTACAACGTCTCGCCATCGCTACTATGTTACATACGTGTTTCAGTGTCTTTTTCATTGGGGTAACGATCTTTGGCTCTTTTTATTCTGAATACAGGGCCAAAGGTCAACGCTGCTGCCCTTATACAATTTATCAGGTTTCATTATGTCTGTTGCAATGTTACATACGGTTCACTCTTTCATTAATATTACCGTTGGGTTTGTTTTGTAGGGACGTTAACATTCTGGCACATTTTTATTATCATCGGACTCTCTGCTATTTGTGCAGGGAGGTTATACCTGGGTCCATTTCCATTTCCATTTACATTTTAATATTGATAGACTTTTTGTTTTCTTTTTTGTTTCTTGTTGTTTTTCCTTCTTTTTTTTTGTTGTTTTTTTTTTTTTTGTTTTGTTTTTCCCGCTCTCACCACCACCGCCGCATCACGCCTTCCGTTTTCTTGGTTTCTTTTCTGTTCTTCAACTGCTTCAACATCACCGCGCCCCATTTCCACACCACAGCCATCAGCCTCCAAGACGGGCGGGCGCAGTGTGCCATTTCCGGCGCACAAGCACACCCGTACGGTACTCTCCTCGCCCCCACGCCACCAACAACACAGCGACCACGCGGCTTTCAGGCATGGCAGGCACGGCACGGCACGGCACGGCACGGCACGGCACGGCACGGCACCGGCGAAATGCGCCGCCCCCGCCCCTCCGCGCATCCGTCCGTCTCGCCACGTTCACTGACAGCCGCGTCTGCGGCTACACCACGACAACCACAACACAACACCGCTCCCCTCCCTGGCAACTCACATTGTTTTTCTCCTCCTCTTTTGCACAAACCACAACGCCGAGCACAGGCGCAAGCCACCCACACCGCGCCCCTCCCCGTCCCGTCTTTGGCCGCCGCTCCTCGTTTCCTCGTTTGCCCCCTCCCATCTCCCGAAATGCCATGCCAGCAGCGTTACGCATGCCCCTCCCCTGTCCACACAACACTACCGCCTAACGAACAGCCTTTTCCGGGCCACATCCAGGGCACGCCCACCTCCAAACACTGCCAATTCACGGACGCACACACTCACTCACTTTCTCGACACCTTTCTGTACGGAGGGTGCGTCATCTCGACCGTGACAGAGTGACGGCAACTATCGACGATCCATTTCCCCCCACTGGTAAAACATGTCCACTAACACCTACATACATCATTCAAGTACACAGACAATAGCATACACACAATGGGAGGGCACACGAACATGGACGGCACGGCACTGTCATACACTCTTCCTCAGAACCATATCAACAAACGTTACGTACATCCGGGAAAGCGAAAGCGAACGCGAAAGCGAAAGCAAAAGCAAAAGCAAAGGCAAAGCCCAATGCAGCCGTCAAAGGTAACGTTCACCACGGCAGACACTTGCAGCCGCGCCGCCGTTAAACGCATTTCAGTGCGGCTCCAATACGCCTCCGACACGGGAACGTTCCGTTGCTCTACGAATGCGTTTCTCCCCTTTTTCCCTTCCTCTCTCTTTTGCCCCCCCCCCTCCTTGCACTCTCGCCTCATTCCTCACGTTCTGCCCAGACATTCGACCGATCAAAGTCAACCTTTCGTTACCGTTCTCAGCGCGACGGTGTACAACAGTATGACGGGTGTGCCCAAGACTTCGGTTCAGTTGCGTGACGCCGGTCTATCGCGCCGATCGACAGTTACTCAGGGGGCGACGGATCGGACCACGTCACCGACACACAAAACACTTTCAAACAAACAAATACATACCGGATGGACACAGACAAACACGTGTACAGACATTCGCCAAACAAACGACCGCCGCCGCCGCCGTCGTCGTCTAGCGTGCATCTTGAATGACGACATCGGTGTGCGTGCGTCGTACGCAATCAGTCAGACACGGCTATCAAACATCAGAGTCGAATGGTACATCATCGTGCGTGTCGCCGTACACGTACAGTACAATACAACAACAATGCGTCTTAATGGCACGTTCATTTCAACGTCACTCACACACCTCCACGCTGCAGTTACGTCGCACCATTGTCAAACTCGGCGTACAGCAAAGGGAATAGTGGGCGGCAAAAAAAACCAAACAAAAACATTTCACATTTCACCCTCGCCATGTATGATGTGCAAAAAAACAAACCCGCAAACGGCCGTCGTTACGGTGACACAAAAGTCGCCGATCACACTGTCCCCCCCTCGCAGACGGGTCTCACACACACACACACACCAACAACACCAATGGGTCAAAAACCACGCCAACGAGGCGTGCCACCATTCCACGCCACGGCGACCAACCTCGTGGCCGTACCCCGCGCAACACGCTTTGACGCGCCCCCCCACCCACAATCAAAATGCACACACACACATCACAGCCGTCCACACAAACAACAACAATTCCGCCCTTCCCGCAAAAGGCAAGTTGGTGGCCCTGAAAAGGGCCGTTTTGCCGCTCTCGCAACGGAGGAGCCTTCTCCATCCTTCCTTCCATTCCAGAGCCACCTCCTTACTTGGAGCTCGTGTACTTGGTCACCGCCTTCGTGCCCTCGCTCACGGCGTGCTTGGCCAGCTCGCCAGGCAGCAACAGCCGCACAGCGGTCTGGATCTCGCGGGACGTGATGGTCGAGCGCTTGTTGTAGTGCGCCAGGCGAGAAGCCTCGGCCGCAATGCGCTCGAAAATGTCGTTCACGAAGCTGTTCATGATGCTCATCGCCTTCGACGAGATGCCCGTGTCAGGGTGCACCTGCTTCAGCACCTTGTAGATGTAGATGGCATAGCTCTCCTTCCTCTTGCGCTTCTTCTTCTTGTCGCCCTTCGAAATGTTCTTCTGCGCCTTGCCAGCCTTCTTGGCGGCCTTCCCGCTAGTCTTGGGCGGCATCTCGAACCAACGTACGGCAGCAGCAACACCAGTAGCAAGCGCTCCGCTCTAGTCAGCGTCTCCCCACACAGTGGCACCCGCCGCCAGCCGCCGCCGCACCTTTACCAGCTCGCCCTGTTGCGGCCGCCGACCAATGGGGCGCGCGCGCAACCGGCCGCCGCACCCGAGCCCATAAAGCACCCCCACCCCGGCTGCGCCGGCACGCACTCCGCTGCTCGACTCGCTGCCGCTCGCACCGGTCGTTTTCGTTTCCGTTTCGTGTGCACCGTCGCTAGCCCATCGCCATGTCCGGACGCGGAAAGGGAGGCAAAGTCAAGGGCAAGTCAAAGTCCCGCTCAAGCAGGGCTGGGCTCCAGTTCCCGGTCGGCAGAATCCACCGCCTCCTGCGCAAGGGAAACTACGCAGAGCGCGTCGGCGCCGGGGCGCCCGTCTACCTCGCCGCCGTCATGGAGTACCTCGCGGCTGAGGTGCTCGAGCTGGCCGGAAACGCGGCCCGCGACAACAAGAAGACGCGCATCATCCCGCGCCACCTGCAGCTTGCCATCCGCAACGACGAGGAGCTCAACAAGCTCCTGTCGGGCGTCACCATCGCACAGGGTGGTGTCCTGCCCAACATCCAGGCCGTCCTGCTGCCAAAGAAGACCGAGAAGAAGGCCTAAAGGAGGCCAGGCAATCGCAGCGCCGCGTGCTCCCCTGCACGCAACGCGCTTTGCCGGCTCGGCTCGGCCCACAACAATCGGCCCTTTTCAGGGCCACCACACACACCTACGTCCAAAGCAAAATTTCAGTCGTCCTCGCCGCACCTTGTTTTGTTTTAACTTTGCACTGTCACAGCACAGCCGCCGCCGGCGCACGTCCGCCATCTTGTCGTCCACACAGCCCGTGTGGCCCAACACACACACATTTTGCACGGTCGCAGTCGCCTTCCAAACCGACAACGGCAGCAATAATGACCATTGTTAAAGGGAGGCGTGTCGACACACCGCCCTCCACTCCCGCGCGCAACGGCCGTCGACACGAACGAAACAGCTGATCCGGCCGCCTATGCCCACACGCCTTGCCTCGGAAACCCCAACGCCGCCGCAAACAAACACACAGAGACAAACCACGCAAGCAAATAATCACCGCCTCTCGCACAACAACACACAGCCCGCCATCTCCGTCGCGATCGATACAAAGACACACAAACGAAGCAGCTCCACACACAGCCAGCCACATGACACGTTTCCTTTCCTTCTCCCCTCCCAGTCACATCACGTCGCTCAAACGGAAAGAAAGAAAGAAAGAAACAAACAAACAAACAACACAGCGCACACACGCAGCAACAACAACACAGACTCTTTCGCACTTTTCAACTTCCGAACAGTGTGGTGGCCCTGAAAAGGGCCGTTTTCTAGTCTCTCCCACCCACAAGCACGGCCGCGGGAAGGCCAGCGCCCGCTGCGACGCAGCCTAACCGCCGAAACCGTACAGGGTGCGCCCCTGCCTCTTCAGGGCGTACACCACGTCCATGGCCGTCACAGTCTTGCGCTTGGCGTGCTCAGTGTACGTCACCGCGTCGCGGATCACGTTCTCCAGGAACACCTTCAGCACCCCGCGGGTCTCCTCGTAGATCAGACCAGAGATGCGCTTCACGCCGCCCCTGCGAGCCAGGCGGCGGATGGCGGGCTTCGTGATGCCCTGGATGTTGTCGCGCAACACCTTGCGGTGCCGCTTGGCGCCACCCTTGCCGAGCCCCTTTCCTCCCTTGCCGCGGCCTGTCATCCTTCCTTCCTCGGGCAAAGCAAAACGTGCACAAACAGCAGCTGCAGCGGCTGGCGAGTCGGCTACGGTCTGCGCCCAGCGCGCCCGCCGCCCCCCTATATAGACTCTGGCCCGCCCTCCCCCCACCACGCGCAACCGAGGGCATATAAGCGCAGCACGGAGGCGCGCGGGCCCGTTGTCAAGGCAGCACCGGACGCCGCGCCGCACCTAACCTCCACGCACGCCGCTCCGCTACCGCTACCGCTACCGCCATGGCCCGCACAAAGCAAACGGCCCGCAAGTCCACCGGCGGAAAGGCGCCGCGCAAACAGCTCGCCACCAAGGCGGCGAGGAAGAGCGCGCCCGCCACCGGAGGCGTCAAGAAGCCCCACCGCTACAGGCCGGGCACCGTCGCCCTGCGAGAAATCAGGCGCTACCAGAAGAGCACAGAGCTGCTCATCCGCAAG
The DNA here is from genome assembly GCF_023864345.2 of Schistocerca serialis cubense. Taxonomy (NCBI): domain Eukaryota; kingdom Metazoa; phylum Arthropoda; class Insecta; order Orthoptera; family Acrididae; genus Schistocerca; species Schistocerca serialis. The sequence continues at coordinate 17,560 of NW_026047851.1, forward strand.
CTGCCATTCCAGCGCCTAGTGCGCGAGATCGCCCAGGACTTCAAGACCGACCTGCGCTTCCAGAGCTCCGCAGTCATGGCCCTGCAGGAGGCCAGCGAGGCCTACCTCGTCGGCCTCTTCGAAGACACCAACCTGTGCGCAATCCACGCCAAGCGCGTCACCATCATGCCCAAGGACATCCAGCTCGCGCGCCGCATCCGCGGCGAGCGCGCCTAAACCGCGCCGCGGCACCGCACCGCACAAACAAAAACGGCCCTTTTCAGGGCCACTAACATCTCTCCGTCGCGAGCAAACTTTGTCGGTCGCCTGCCTCTCGCCCCGCAACCCAAAAACAAAACAAAAAACCACCACTTCCCGTCCGTCCGCCACACCCGCTCACTCTGCCTGCCTGCTAGCAGCGCGCAACAATCACACATCATCCCTCCCCGGCGCTCAAAGCGCACAATACCCAACGGCCGACGTCACACCGCACGGGTGGCTGGCCGGCCGCCGCTTTCGTTTCGAAAACAAAAAAAACCCGCACTCCACTCCGACGGCCAACGGCCAGGCAGGCGCGCTCGCTCGCTCTACACGCCACCGAAATCCCCGCCGACTCCTTCCGCATCTCAACGTGCCCCCCGTTGCAAAACATCACACACACACACACACACAAAGGAACAAAACAAAACAAAGACCAGACACGACTCGACAAGACAGACATCCGAGAAGAACGAACGCAGGCAAGCCAACCAACGTATTCAAACAAAACAACGCGACAGAAAACCAACCGTCGGCCGCCGCCACAAACACGGCGACAATCAACCACGACAACAACAACACCGCTTACCGCTACCGCCGCCCACACCCGCCACCGACCCCCGCAATCCAACCACCACGGCACGCAAACAGCATCCCCACGGGCATACAGAAACGCCAGACAGACACCCACACCAAACGCAACACGACAATCAAAACCTTCCCCGACGTGCTTTGATGGCCCTGAGAAGGGCCGTTTTGGGCCGCGCGTCTCTTGCGCGCCACTAGACGACGACGGGGGGTGGGGACGACGGAGTCAAGCGCCAAACCCTTCCATTCCCATCTCTTTCTCCTCTACTCTACTTCTTCTTCTTGGGCGAAGCCTTCGCCTTAGACGGCGTCGTCGCCTTCTTCGGGCGCGGCGCCTTCGGCTTCTTCGTCGGAACCTTGGCGGCCTTCTTCGCCTTCGACGGCGACTTGGCCTTGGCCGGCTTGGCCGCAGCCGCCTTCTTCGCACCCGCGGGAGCGGCCGACGCCGCAGACGCCTTCTTGGCGGCGCCCGCCTTCCGACCGGTCGCCGCCTTCACGCCACCAGCCTTCTTTGCGCCGGCCGCACGGGCGCCCTTCTTCTCCTTGCTGGCCGGAGCGGCGCGCTTCTTCTTGGCACCGCCAGCACGAGCCTTGCCGCCCTCGGCCGCCCCCCCGCCGCCGGCGCCGGCAAGCTTGAACGAGCCGGACGCGCCCTTCCCCTTCGTCTGCACCAGCTCGCCCGCCACGACGGCCGACTTGAGGTACTTCTTGATAAACGGCGCCAGCTTCTCCGCGTCCAGCTTGTAGTGCGCGGCTATGTACTTCTTGATCGCCTGCAGCGACGACCCGCCGCGCTCCTTCAGACTCTTGATGGCGGCCGTCACCATCTCAGAGGTGCGCGGGTGCGCAGGCTTGGCGCGCGGCTTCTTCGCAGACGACGCAGACTTGGCCTTCTTCGTAGTGCCGGTGGCGGCGGGTGCCGCAGCAGTCTCGTTCGTAGCCGCCTGATCTGCCATTTCGACGACGCGCGTAACACACAGCGAGAGCGAGCGGGACGGCAGGCACGCAAGCACAGCACAGCAGCAGAGCAGAGAATCACAAGGCCCAGCCAGTGTCGCGGGCGGGCGCGGACGGCCGAGAGAGCGGCCGCCACTCTGCGCGCCGCCGCGCCGCGCCTCCCGCGCTTGCTACCGCCCAACGTCCGACAGCCTGTGCGGAGCAGCCCCAAACCTGCGCCACAACCGCCCGCGCCTTTCAAACCACCGAGGATGGGGCTACACACAGCCACACCACAGTCGCCAACCAGTCGCCACGGCAGCGCCGCAAACCACGGCCAAACTGCAGCTACCGCGCGCTACAGCCTGGGTCGGCCCGCCGAGAATCGCCGCCCCCGCCCAAATGCCGCCCCCACAGCCCCAGCCGACGACCCGCCACAATGGCCAAACCTTCGGCAAAACTCCCACACCGTCGCCGCGGCAGCCCGGCCAGCGCGGCCGGCGCCACAGCCACACAAGCCGAGGCGTGCGGCGATGACGGCCGTGCAAACGCGCCTCCGCCGCCCCATCGCCTTCCGTCGCCCTCCCGCCGTTTCCCGATCGGCCCGCAGCCGTCGGGCCACATCGCGCGCCGTCCTCCTCCTCTCGCCCGCCAACATTCACAGCCGTTTCTCAACAATTGCCCGCCGCAAACGGACGCCGCCTGCGCAACAGGCGCCGCCGCCCCTCGCCGCTTCCGACCCAACCCCTCGACCGAGGCAAACCGCAATCCGAATCTACAGACCAACCCAATCTGCCGTCAAGCACACACGACAGCCGACCTTACACGTTACGCGTTACACATTACGTTTACACGTCTACGTTAGGTTAGGTTAGGTGGACGTGGGTTAGGTTAAGGGGACTTGGGTTAGGTTAAGCGTCAAACTTAGGTTAAGCATTCAAACACGTCAGGCGTCAGAGGTTAGGTTAGGTTAGGTTACACGTTAGGTTAAGGGGTCGGTGCTAGGTTAAGAAGCGTCAAACGTAGGTTAGAAAAGCGTTCAAACGTGAGGCGTGAGCCGGACAGCTTACCTTACGTAGACGTTAGGGGCTCACAGGCTGAGCTCACCTCGCCACACCACAGGTTAGGTTCGGTTCGGTTCGGTTCGCTCGGCTCAGCGTAAAGCGCCGAGGTCAGGGTTACGTTCGTTCACCTTCGGGCGCCACACTTTCGGTTGAAAGGTCGCGACGGGACGGACGTCGGCAGGCACGCCGCAAACGAACAAAAAAAACGTACAGACGACGTCGGAAACCGCCGACAGACGGGGGAGCAGCACGACCACGACCAGACACCGAGCGCGAACGAGACACACGCGAACCACCCCCACCGGCCAAAGGGCACCACACAACAACCCAGAGCACCACGTGTCGACACCAGAGCAACCCGCCGCTCACGCGACATGGCTGGCACCGAAGGGCAACCGCCCGCAACTGCGCTTTCCGCGCCGGCCCGGATGCACGTCGTGCTACAACAACACCACTACCGTACACAGCCGCTGTTCACAACATCACTATCAATGGCGCGCCCGCGGCTCGCCGCCGTCGCAGTCGCAGCCCCAACGCCAGCACTTTTGCACCACCATTCACACGCACCGCAACACAGCTCGCCGACACAGCCGAACAAAACAAACACCACACAACAACAGCAACAACGCCGCCGCCTCTACTTGTGCCGGCGACCCACCCCGCCGATGGCGCACCTTTCGCCAGCCGGCAATCGACACACACGCACCCACCCACCGGGGCCCAGTGCAAAAAACAAAAAAAAACACACAAAAACAAAAAAATCAAACGACACGGGAAGCGCACACCGCCACTTCGCGCGCACGCCACCAACCAGTCGTCGTCTCAAAATAACAAACACAAACACAATAAACTAACAACTAGGGCAACACAAAACAAAAACGCCTCGCACGAACCGCCCACAAAAAGGACAAGCACACGCACAGCCTCTGCTGACGACCACGACGCAGCGGCACGCTGCTCCTGTCCCGCGCCCCGCGCCCCACTCGATTCACAACTCACGCGACACCGTCAACGACGGGCTCGCTTCCCGCAACCTACCACCTTTCCGCCACGACGCACAGCCCCAGCCCCACCCGACGACGCCCGTGGCAACGACTGCACTTTCACCACCGCCTCCCCCTTCCCCCCCAAAACAACACACACACACACACACACAGCCAGCCAAAAACGCACTCGCGACCCACACATGCACGTGCATCGGCACACGCCAACCAGTCAACGTCGACAACCACACGCAAGGCTCGAAACGAAACCGGCGTCCTTCCACGTTGCCATCAAGCTACGCGACACAAGACACAAGGAACCAACACAACAGCCGGCCCCACTAATTCCCACTCTCACGCCGCAAAAAGCACACCGAAACCGCCAAACGCACGCACATTCCCCTTCGCACCGACACCACCGACCGGCTCGCTACCACACACCTCTCGGCAGCCGTTTCACGCCAATTCGCCACACCGCCCACACAGTCGACAAGCGCCCGCCCTGTACGGCACACGCAACGACGCAGCGCAGCAAAGGGCGCCCGCAACACATACCTCTCCGCCGCCCGACGCGCCAACCGCCACACCACACCGCCAGCCACTCGCAAATTGTGCACTGCCACCAGCCACACGTCCAACACGCCGCGCCGCCTCCGGCCACCCGCCAGGGGGCGCTCACGTCCGCGACAACAGCGCGGCCCGCCGGGCCGGGCCGAACCGAACCGAGCCGCCGCTGCTCTGCACTCGGCACGGCCACACCCTGCTGCAGACCGGGCTCGTCCCTCTGTACGCGTCTGCCTGCGCATCAACACAACACGACCTTTTTTTTTTTTCTCTCTCTACCGCCATCCCTCCTTCTCGCGTTTTACTCGTTGTTGCAGCAGCGGCGCACACCTACACATCCACAGCCCCAGCCGAGCCGGCCTCACCTCAGGGCCCGCCGCCAGCGTCTCCTCCTCGGGCACAGGTGCGGTGCTGTGGCCGCCCATCCAACCGCATTGCTGGCCGTCCAGCCACCAGGCGTTCCCACTGCCGCGAGCCACGCCGCGCACCGACCCTGCTGCAGAAAACGAAGCATAGCCAGAGACCGACCGATACACAAAGCAAGCCGTCGCCTCGCCTCTTGTCCTTCCTGCCTTCCTTCCGCCCCCGCCCTTCTCACACCACCGCCTCTCCACTTTCGCCCACCCCCCCCTCCTTTTCTTTTTTTTTTTTTTTGTTTCTTTCTTTCTTTCTTTCTCTCCTTCCCGCCATGGCGGTTACGGCACCGCCTGCAGCGGCAGATTTTTTGCGCCCACACGCCTACTCCTACCACCATTAACCTTGCCCTGCCCTGCCCATCAACGTCGCAGTCGAACCGACGCGTGCCAACACACTGCCCACGTTCCTTTCTCTTTTCGGCCTACGCCCATTACGCGCCGCCGCCACAGCACCTTCCCTTCCCACAACACACCGACGTCATCACACGCACCCAAAACAGGGGCCACGACCGTGTTCCTCGCCCACTCCCATCCCGCACGGTACGCACATTCCCAACTACTACCGCGCACCCTCCCTTTCCAATCTGTGTGTCTCTGTGTCTGTGTCCTGTCCGCGCGTGACGCCTCTCAACATCCGCCGTCCCCCGTCCCGTTTTCGCCCCCATGCCGTCGTCGCGCCGCCTCCTCCCCGTCCACCGCCGCCCCTGTCCGCCCCGCACCACACCATACACCGCTGCTTGTCCCGGCCGTTGCCACCAAAGGCGCCGACCGCAAACGCGCCACGCCGCAGCCCCCGTGCGTCTCGCGCTCGCTTGCATCTCCGTGCCGACGCTGCCTCTCTTCCCACTCGCACTCGACCTCGACAACACAGTCTTTGGCTCCGCCACTGCGTGTTCCGGTGGTACGCACGCTGCAACACGTATGTATTCATTACCAGAGCGATGGCGAGGCATGACAGCATCTCTGTCTGACCAGAGAGTTCTTTATCGCTGCTAGTCGGCGCTTGGACCGCGCCAGACGACAGTAGTGGCACGCACCGGGTCGCCAGGAACAGTTGTTATATATATTGTAGCGCGAGTCGGGAGAGGTAGTAGTCGGTCGACAGTAGTAGCGGGTCGACGGTTGTACTGAGCGGGCGTCGGCGGCGTGCTCTGCTCGTCTCGCGACTCTGGTCACGGTTCGGGACGATGTATAGTATATTGTGTTATAATCAAAAGGTGGTGTGACGCTGCATTGCGCAAATCTGATAACGTATGTTCATTGTACTTCTTTTGTTCAACAACAAAAGCCCCACTATTACTTTTTTTCTAAAGTAACTTTTGTCTCTTAACGAAAAACATTCACTTTTTAAAGACTACTTCCTATGGCATTTCCCTCCAAGGAGTGCAATTAATTACCAGCCAGCACTCATTCATTGCACACAGCTGTGTAAGGGGTATCTACAATTGAGGAGCGGATATAAATGCAATTTTTTGTTTTTTTTTTTTTTTGTGTGTGTGTGTTGTAACCTCCCAGCAAAATTTAAAATAATGGACAATGTTATTTACGGATGCTAATGGACATTGCGCTAATTGTAACCTCGCCCACAATGAGAGGTATTGAAAATGGCAACAAAAATGTGAAATTCGCAATCTGACTCAAATATAAAGTCTTCACACAACATTTACAAACGTCCGTTCAGTGACAAGAAACTTCAATTAAACCGAAATATCGGTCTTTGGCCCTGTGCAAAACAATCAGAATTAAAGTCTTACCTCCGAATAAATGGATGTCACATTTCTGCTCTGGTTGTTGCGCAGCGCTTGGAGGAACTGCATTTGCAAATAATAATATTCTCTTTTTTTGTGATTTTAGTGACATTTTTCTTCAAAGCAGTGGAATGAAATGTGAAGTGCAACGAACTCTTTAGTTCAATAACAAATTAAATGTTTGAAAAATGCTTTTGAAATAAAAATTATTATTGGGGAACTTGTTGGAGAATAATTACACTTTTTCATTATCTAATGATTATATTAATTAACAGTATACCTTATTCACCATCTTGACCAGTGTTGCCGACCACCTACATCACACAACCGCACTCGGCTGCTACTACTGACCGACCGCTCTGCATGACGACTATTAGCGTACTGCACGCGACGACTACTGACAGAGTACAGCCCTCAACTACACAGAGCTACGGACTCGCAACGACTACTGACAGACAGACTGACTGACTGAGAACCGCTCGCAACACTCGCGCAGTCCAGCGCAAACTCTCTGGTCACAGATGCTACAACGTCTCGCCATCGCTACTATGTTACATACGTGTTTCAGTGTCTTTTTCATTGGGGTAACGATCTTTGGCTCTTTTTATTCTGAATACAGGGCCAAAGGTCAACGCTGCTGCCCTTATACAATTTATCAGGTTTCATTATGTCTGTTGCAATGTTACATACGGTTCACTCTTTCATTAATATTACCGTTGGGTTTGTTTTGTAGGGACGTTAACATTCTGGCACATTTTTATTATCATCGGACTCTCTGCTATTTGTGCAGGGAGGTTATACCTGGGTCCATTTCCATTTCCATTTACATTTTAATATTGATAGACTTTTTGTTTTCTTTTTTGTTTCTTGTTGTTTTTCCTTCTTTTTTTTTGTTGTTTTTTTTTTTTTTGTTTTGTTTTTCCCGCTCTCACCACCACCGCCGCATCACGCCTTCCGTTTTCTTGGTTTCTTTTCTGTTCTTCAACTGCTTCAACATCACCGCGCCCCATTTCCACACCACAGCCATCAGCCTCCAAGACGGGCGGGCGCAGTGTGCCATTTCCGGCGCACAAGCACACCCGTACGGTACTCTCCTCGCCCCCACGCCACCAACAACACAGCGACCACGCGGCTTTCAGGCATGGCACGGCACGGCACGGCACGGCACGGCACGGCACGGCACGGCACCGGCGAAATGCGCCGCCCCCGCCCCTCCGCGCATCCGTCCGTCTCGCCACGTTCACTGACAGCCGCGTCTGCGGCTACACCACGACAACCACAACACAACACCGCTCCCCTCCCTGGCAACTCACATTGTTTTTCTCCTCCTCTTTTGCACAAACCACAACGCCGAGCACAGGCGCAAGCCACCCACACCGCGCCCCTCCCCGTCCCGTCTTTGGCCGCCGCTCCTCGTTTCCTCGTTTGCCCCCTCCCATCTCCCGAAATGCCATGCCAGCAGCGTTACGCATGCCCCTCCCCTGTCCACACAACACTACCGCCTAACGAACAGCCTTTTCCGGGCCACATCCAGGGCACGCCCACCTCCAAACACTGCCAATTCACGGACGCACACACTCACTCACTTTCTCGACACCTTTCTGTACGGAGGGTGCGTCATCTCGACCGTGACAGAGTGACGGCAACTATCGACGATCCATTTCCCCCCACTGGTAAAACATGTCCACTAACACCTACATACATCATTCAAGTACACAGACAATAGCATACACACAATGGGAGGGCACACGAACATGGACGGCACGGCACTGTCATACACTCTTCCTCAGAACCATATCAACAAACGTTACGTACATCCGGGAAAGCGAAAGCGAACGCGAAAGCGAAAGCAAAAGCAAAAGCAAAGGCAAAGCCCAATGCAGCCGTCAAAGGTAACGTTCACCACGGCAGACACTTGCAGCCGCGCCGCCGTTAAACGCATTTCAGTGCGGCTCCAATACGCCTCCGACACGGGAACGTTCCGTTGCTCTACGAATGCGTTTCTCCCCTTTTTCCCTTCCTCTCTCTTTTGCCCCCCCCCCTCCTTGCACTCTCGCCTCATTCCTCACGTTCTGCCCAGACATTCGAC
>NW_026047852.1:0-7500 GCF_023864345.2 Schistocerca serialis cubense
CTGCCTGCCTGCTAGCAGCGCGCAACAATCACACATCATCCCTCCCCGGCGCTCAAAGCGCACAATACCCAACGGCCGACGTCACACCGCACGGGTGGGTGGGTGGCTGGCTGGCTGGCCGGCCGCCCGCCGCTTTCGTTTCGAAAACAAAAAAAACCCGCACTCCACTCCGACGGCCAACGGCCAGGCAGGCGCGCTCGCTCGCTCGCTCTACACGCCACCGAAATCCCCGCCGACTCCTTCCACATCTCAACGTGCCCCCCGTTGCAAAACATAACACACACAAAGGAACAAAACAAAACACAGACCAGACACGACTAGACAAGACAGACATCCGAGAAGAACGAACGCAGGCAAGCCAACAACGTATTCAAACAAAACAACGTGACAGAAAACCAACCGTCGGCCGCCGCCACAAACACGGCGACAATCAACCACGACAACAACAACACCGCTTACCGCTACCGCCGCCCACACCCGCCACCGACCCCCGCAATCCAACCACCACGGCACGCAAACAGCATCCCCACGGGCATACAGAAACGCCAGACAGACACCCACACCAAACGCAACACGACAATCAAAACCTTCCCCGACGTGCTTTGATGGCCCTGAGAAGGGCCGTTTTGGGCCGCGCGTCTCTTGCGCGCCACTAGACGACGACGGGGGGTGGGGACGACGGAGTCAAGCGCCAAACCCTTCCTTTCCCATCTCTTTCTCCTCTACTCTACTTCTTCTTCTTGGGCGAAGCCTTCGCCTTAGACGGCGTCGTCGCCTTCTTCGGGCGCGGCGCCTTCGGCTTCTTCGTCGGAACCTTGGCGGCCTTCTTCGCCTTCGACGGCGACTTGGCCTTGGCCGGCTTGGCCGCAGCCGCCTTCTTCGCACCCGCGGGAGCGGCCCGACGCCGCAGACGCCTTCTTGGCGGCGCCCGCCTTCCGACCGGTCGCCGCCTTCACGCCACCAGCCTTCTTTGCGCCGGCCGCACGGGCGCCCTTCTTCTCCTTGCTGGCCGGAGCGGCGCGCTTCTTCTTGGCACCGCCAGCACGAGCCTTGCCGCCCTCGGCCGCCCCCCCGCCGCCGGCGCCGGCAAGCTTGAACGAGCCGGACGCGCCCTTCCCCTTCGTCTGCACCAGCTCGCCCGCCACGACGGCCGACTTGAGGTACTTCTTGATAAACGGCGCCAGCTTCTCCGCGTCCAGCTTGTAGTGCGCGGCTATGTACTTCTTGATCGCCTGCAGCGACGACCCGCCGCGCTCCTTCAGACTCTTGATGGCGGCCGTCACCATCTCAGAGGTGCGCGGGTGCGCAGGCTTGGCGCGCGGCTTCTTCGCAGACGACGCAGACTTGGCCTTCTTCGTAGTGCCGGTGGCGGCGGGTGCCGCAGCAGTCTCGTTCGTAGCCGCCTGATCTGCCATTTCGACGACGCGCGTAACACACAGCGAGAGCGAGCGGGACGGCAGGCACGCAAGCACAGCACAGCAGCAGAGCAGAGAATCACAAGGCCCAGCCAGTGTCGCGGGCGGGCGCGGACGGCCGAGAGAGCGGCCGCCACTCTGCGCGCCGCCGCGCCGCGCCTCCCGCGCTTGCTACCGCCCAACGTCCGACAGCCTGTGCGGAGCAGCCCCAAACCTGCGCCACAACCGCCCGCGCCTTTCAAACCACCGAGGATGGGGCTACACACAGCCACACCACAGTCGCCAACCAGTCGCCACGGCAGCGCCGCAAACCACGGCCAAACTGCAGCTACCGCGCGCTACAGCCTGGGTCGGCCCGCCGAGAATCGCCGCCCCCGCCCAAATGCCGCCCCCACAGCCCCAGCCGACGACCCGCCACAATGGCCAAACCTTCGGCAAAACTCCCACACCGTCGCCGCGGCAGCCCGGCCAGCGCGGCCGGCGCCACAGCCACACAAGCCGAGGCGTGCGGCGATGACGGCCGTGCAAACGCGCCTCCGCCGCCCCATCGCCTTCCGTCGCCCTCCCGCCGTTTCCCGATCGGCCCGCAGCCGTCGGGCCACATCGCGCGCCGTCCTCCTCCTCTCGCCCGCCAACATTCACAGCCGTTTCTCAACAATTGCCCGCCGCAAACGGACGCCGCCTGCGCAACAGGCGCCGCCGCCCCTCGCCGCTTCCCACCCACAACCCCTCGACCGAGGCAAACCGCAATCCGAATCTACAGACCAACCCAATCTGCCGTCAAGCACACACGACAGCCGACCTTACACGTTACGCGTTACACATTACGTTTACACGTCTACGTTAGGTTAGGTTAGGTGGACGTGGGTTAGGTTAAGGGGACTTGGGTTAGGTTAAGCGTCAAACCTAGGTTAAGCATTCAAACACGTCAGGCGTCAGAGGTTAGGTTAGGTTAGGTTAGGTTACACGTTAGGTTAGGTTAAGGGGTCAGTGCTAGGTTAAGAAGCGTCAAACGTAGGTTAAAAAAGCGTTCAAACGTGAGGCGTGAGCCGGACAGCTTACCTTACGTAGACGTTAGGGGCTCACAGGCTGAGCTCACCTCGCCACACCACAGGTTAGGTTCGGTTCGGTTCGGTTCGCTCGGCTCAGCGTAAAGCGCCGAGGTCAGGGTTACGTTCGTTCACCTTCGGGCGCCACACTTTCGGTTGAAAGGTCGCGACGGGACGACGTCGGCAGGCACGCCGCAAACGAACAAAAACGTACAGACGGGGAGCAGCACGACCACGACCAGACACCGAGCGCGAACGAGACACACGCGAACCACCCCCACCGGCCAAAGGGCACCACACAACAACCCCCCAGAGCACCACGTGTCGACACCAGAGCAACCCGCCGCTCACGCGACAGACATGGCTGGCACCGAAGGGCAACCGCCCGCAACTGCGCTTTCCGCGCCGGCCCGGATGCACGTCGTGCTACAACAACACCACTACCGTACACAGCCGCTGTTCACAACATCACTATCAATGGCGCGCCCGCGGCTCGCCGCCGTCGCAGTCGCAGCCCCAACGCCAGCACTTTTGCACCACCATTCACACGCACCGCAACACAGCTCGCCGACACAGCCGAACAAAACAAACACCACACAACAACAGCAACAACGCCGCCGCCTCTACTTGTGCCGGCGACCCACCCCGCCGATGGCGCACCTTTCGCCAGCCGGCAATCGACACACACGCACGCACCCACCCACCGGGGCCCAGTGCAAAAAAAAAAAAACACAAAAACAAAAAAACAAAACAACACAAACGACACGGGAAGCGCACACCGCCACTTCGCGCGCACGCCACCAACCAGTCGTCGTCTCAAAATAACAAACACAAACAAAATAAACTAACAACTAGGGCAACACAAAACAAAAACGCCTCGCACGAACCGCCCACAAAAAGGACAAGCACACGCACAGCCTCTGCTGACGACCACGACGCAGCGGCACGCTGCTCCTGTCCCGCGCCCCGCGCCCCGCGCCCCACTCGATTCACAACTCACGCGACACCGTCAACGACGGGCTCGCTTCCCGCAACCTACCACCTTTCCGCCACGACGCACAGCCCCAGCCCCACCCGACGACTGCACTTTGCACCACCGCCTCCCCTTCCCCCCCAAAACACACACACACACACAGCCAGCCAAAAACGCACTCGCGACCCACACATGCACGTGCATCGGCACACGCCAACCAGTCAACGTCGACAACCACACGCAAGGCTCGAAACGAAAACGAAACCGGCGTCCTTCCACGTTGCCATCAAGCTACGCGACACAAGACACAAGGAACCAACACAACAGCCGGCCCCACTAATTCCCACTCTCACGCCGCAAAAAGCACACCGAAACCGCCAAACACGCACGCACATTCCCCTTCGCACTGACACCACCGACCGGCTCGCTACCACACACCCTCTCGGCAGCCGTTTCACGCCAATTCGCCACACAGTCGACAAGCGCCCGCCCTGTACGGCACACGCAACGACGCAGCGCAGCAAAGGGCGCCCGCAACACATACCTCTCCGCCGCCCGACGCGCCAACCGCCACACCACACCGCCAGCCACTCGCAAATTGTGCACTGCCACCAGCCACACGTCCAACACGCCGCGCCGCCTCCGGCCACCCGCCAGGGGGCGCTCACGTCCGCGACAACAGCGCGGCCCGCCGGGCCGGGCCGAACCGAACCGAGCCGCCGCTGCTCTGCACTCGGCACGGCCACACCCTGCTGCAGACCGGGCTCGTCCCTCTGTACGCGTCTGCCTGCGCATCAACACAACACGACCTTTTTTTTTTTTTTTTTCTCCTCTCTCTACCGCCATCCCTTCTTCTCGCGTTTTACCCGTTGTTGCAGCAGCGGCGCACACCTACACATCCACAGCCCCAGCCGAGCCGGCCTCACCTCAGGGCCCGCCGCCAGCGTCTCCTCCTCGGGCACAGGTGCGGTGCTGTGGCCGCCCATCCAACCGCATTGCTGGCCGTCCAGCCACCAGGCGTTCCCACTGCCGCGAGCCACGCCGCGCACCGACCCTGCTGCAGAAAACGAAGCATAGCCAGAGACCGACCGATACACAAAGCAAGCCGTCGCCTCGCCTCTTGTCCTTCCTGCCTTCCTTCCGCCCCCGCCCTTCTCACACCACCGCCTCTCCACTTTCGCCCCCCCCTCCTTTTTTTTTTTTGTTTTCTTCTTTCTTTCTTTCTTTGGCCCTCTCTCCTTCCCGCCATGGCGGTTACGGCACCGCCTGCAGCGGCAGATTTTTTGCGCCCACACGCCTACTCCTACCACCATTAACCTTGCCCTGCCCTGCCCTGCCCTGCCCTGCCCTGCCCTGCCCATCAACGTCGCAGTCGAACCGACGCTTGCCAACACACTGCCCACGTTCCTTTCTCTTTTCGGCCTACGCCCATTACGCGCCGCCGCCACAGCGCCTTCCCTTCCCACAACACACCGACGTCATCACACGCACCCAAAACAGGGGCCACGACCGTGTTCCTCGCCCACTCCCATCCCGCACGGTACGCACATTCCCAACTACTACCGCGCACCCTCCCTTTCCAATCTGTGTGTGTCTCTCTGTGTCTGTGTCCTGTCCGCGCGTGACGCCTCTCAACATCCGCCGTCCCCCGTCCCGTTTTCGCCCCCATGCCGTCGTCGCGCCGCCTCCGCCCCTGTCCGCCCCGCACCACACCATACACCGCTGCTTGTCCCGGCCGTTGCCACCAAAGGCGCCGACCGCAAACGCGCCACGCCGCAGCCCCCGTGCGTCTCGCGCTCGCTTGCATCTCCGTGCCGACGCTGCCTCTCTTCCCGCTCGCACTCGACCTCGACAACACAGTCTTTGGCTCCGCCACTGCGTGTTCCGGTGGTACGCACGCTGCAACACGTATGTATTCATTACCAGAGCGATGGCGAGGCATGACAGCATCTCTGTCTGACCAGAGAGTTCTTTATCGCTGCTAGTCGGCGCTTGGACCGCGCCAGACGACAGTAGTGGCACGCACCGGGTCGCCAGGAACAGTTGTTATATATATATATTGTAGCGCGAGTCGGGAGAGGTAGTAGTCGGTCGACAGTAGTAGCGGGTGGACGGTTGTACTGAGCGGGCGTCGGCGGCGTGCTCTGCTCGTCTCGCGACTCTGGTCACGGTTCGGGACGATGTATAGTCTATTGTGTTATAATCAAAAGGTGGTGTGACGCTGCATTGCGCAAATCTGATAACGTATGTTCATTGTACTTATTTTGTTCAACAACAAAAGCCCCACTATTACTTTTTTTCTAAAGTAACTTTTGTCTCTTAACGAAAAACATTCACTTTTTAAAGACTACTTCCTATGGCATTTCCCTCCAAGGAGTGCAATTAATTACCAGCCAGCACTCATTCATTGCACACAGCTGTGTAAGGGGTATCTACAATTGAGGAGCGGATATAAATGCAATTTTTTGTTTTTTTTGTTTTTTTTTTGTGTGTGTGTGTGTGTGTGTGTGTGTGTGTTGTAACCTCCCAGCAAAATTTAAAATAATGGACAATGTTATTTACGGATGCTAATGGACATTGCGCTAATTGTAACCTCGCCCACAATGAGAGGTATTGAAAATGGCAACAAAAATGTGAAATTCGCAATCTGACTCAAATATAAAGTCTTCACACAACATTTAAAAAAAGTCCGTTCAGTGACAAGAAACTTCAATTACACCGAAATAACGGTCTTTGGCCCTGTGCAAAACAATCAGAATTAAAGTCTTACCTCCGAATAAATGGATGTCACATTTCTGCTCTGGTTGTTGCGCAGCGCTTGGAGGAACTGCATTGCAAATAATAATATTCTCTTTTTTTGTCATTTTAGTGACATTTTTCTTCAAAGACGTGGAATGAAATGTGAAGTGCAACGAACTCTTTAGTTCAATAAACAATTAAATGTTTGAAAAATGCTTTTGAAATAAAAATTATTATTGGGGAACTTGTTGGAGAATAATTACAATAAATACAATTTTTCATTATCTAATGATTATATTAATTAACAGTATACCTTATTCACCATCTTGACCAGTGTTGCCGACCGCCTACATCACACAACCGCACTCGGCTGCTACTACTGACCGACCGCTCTGCATGACGACTATTAGCGTACTGCACGCGACGACTACTGACAGAGTACAGCCCTCAACTACACAGAGCTACGGACTCGCAACGACTACTCACTGACTGACTGACTGACTGAGAACCGCTCGCAACACTCGCGCAGTCCAGCGCAAACTCTCTGGTCACAGATGCTACAATGTCTCGCCATCGCTACTATGTTACATACGTGTTTCAGTGTCTTTTTCATTGGGGTAACGATCTTTGGCTCTTTTGATTCTGAATACAGGGCCAAAGGTCAACGCTGCTGCCCTTATACAATTTATCAGGTTTCATTATGTCTGTTGCAATGTTACATACGGTTCACTCTTTCATTAATATTATCGTTGGGTTTGTTTTGTAGGGACGTTAACATTCTGGCACATTTTTATTATCATCGGACTCTCTGCTATTTGTGCAGGGAGGTTATACCTGGGTCCATTTCCATTTCCATTTACATTTTAATATTGATAGACTTTTTGTTTTCTTGTTGTTTTTCCTTCTTTTTTTTTTTTGTTTGTTTTGTTTTTCCCGCTCTCACCACCACCGCCGCATCACGCCTTCCGTTTTCTTGGTTTCTTTTCTGTTCTTCAACTGCTTCAACATCACCGCGCCCCATTTCCACACCACAGCCGTCAGCCTCCAAGACGGGCGGGCGCAGTGTGCCCATTTCCGGCGCACAAGCACACCCGTACGGTACTCTCCTCGCCCCCACGCCACCAACAACACAGCGACCACGCGGCTTTCAGGCATGGCACGGCACGGCACCGGCGAAATGCGCCGCCCCCGCCCCTCCGCGCATCCGTCCGTCTCGCCACGTTCACTGACAGCCGCGTCTGCGGCTACACCACGACAACCACAACACAACACCGCTCCCCTCCCTGGCAACTCACATTGTTTTTCTCCTCCTCTTTTGCACAAA
>NW_026047852.1:10000-26473 GCF_023864345.2 Schistocerca serialis cubense
GCTCAAGCAGGGCTGGGCTCCAGTTCCCGGTCGGCAGAATCCACCGCCTCCTGCGCAAGGGAAACTACGCAGAGCGCGTCGGCGCCGGGGCGCCCGTCTACCTCGCCGCCGTCATGGAGTACCTCGCGGCTGAGGTGCTCGAGCTGGCCGGAAACGCGGCCCGCGACAACAAGAAGACGCGCATCATCCCGCGCCACCTGCAGCTTGCCATCCGCAACGACGAGGAGCTCAACAAGCTCCTGTCGGGCGTCACCATCGCACAGGGTGGTGTCCTGCCCAACATCCAGGCCGTCCTGCTGCCAAAGAAGACCGAGAAGAAGGCCTAAAGGAGGCCAGGCAATCGCAGCCGCCGCGTGCTCCCCTGCACGCAACGCGCTTTGCCGGCTTGGCCCGGCCCACAACAATCGGCCCTTTTCAGGGCCACCACACAAACCTACGTCCAAAGCAAAATTTCAGTCGTCCTCGCCGCACCTTGTTTTGTTTTAACTTTGCACTGTCACAGCACAGCCGCCGCCGGCGCACGTCCGCCATCTTGTCGTCCACACAGCCCGTGTGGCCCAACACACACACACACACACACACACATTTTGCACGGTCGCAGTCGCCTTCCAAACCGACAACGGCAGCAACAATGACCATTGTTAAAGGGAGGCGTGTCGACACACCGCCCTCCACTCCCGCGCGCAACGGCCGTCGACACGAACGAAACAGCTGATCCGGCCGCCTATGCCCACACGCCTTGCCTCGGAAACCCCAACGCCGCCGCAAACAAACACACAGAGCCAAACCACGCAAGCAAATAATCACCGCCTCTCGCACAACAACACACAGCCCGCCATCTCCGTCGCGATCGATACAAAGACACACAATAACAAACACACAAACGAAGCAGCTCCACACACAGCCAGCCACATGACACGTTTCCTTTCCTTCTCCCCTCCCAGTCACATCACGTCGCTCAAACGGAAAGAAAGAAACAAACAAACAAACAACACAGCGCACACACGCAGCAACAACAACACAGACTCTTTCGCACTTTTCAACTTCCGAACAGTGTGGTGGCCCTGAAAAGGGCCGTTTTCTAGTCTCTCCCACCCACAAGCACGGCCGCGGGAAGGCCAGCGCCCGCTGCGACGCAGCCTAACCGCCGAAACCGTACAGGGTGCGCCCCTGCCTCTTCAGGGCGTACACCACGTCCATGGCCGTCACAGTCTTGCGCTTGGCGTGCTCAGTGTACGTCACCGCGTCGCGGATCACGTTCTCCAGGAACACCTTCAGCACCCCGCGGGTCTCCTCGTAGATCAGACCAGAGATGCGCTTCACGCCGCCCCTGCGAGCCAGGCGGCGGATGGCGGGCTTCGTGATGCCCTGGATGTTGTCGCGCAACACCTTGCGGTGCCGCTTGGCGCCACCCTTGCCGAGCCCCTTTCCTCCCTTGCCGCGGCCTGTCATCCTTCCTTCCTCGGGCAAAGCAAAACGTGCACAAACAGCAGCTGCAGCGGCTGGCGAGTCGGCTACGGTCTGCGCCCAGCGCGCCCGCCGCCCCCCTATATAGACTCTGGCCCGCCCTCCCCCCCACCACGCGCAACCGAGGGCATATAAGCGCAGCACGGAGGCGCGCGGGCCCGTTGTCAAGGCAGCACCGGACGCCGCGCCGCACCTAACCTCCACGCACGCCGCTCCGCTACCGCTACCGCTACCGCCATGGCCCGCACAAAGCAAACGGCCCGCAAGTCCACCGGCGGAAAGGCGCCGCGCAAACAGCTCGCCACCAAGGCGGCGAGGAAGAGCGCGCCCGCCACCGGAGGCGTCAAGAAGCCCCACCGCTACAGGCCGGGCACCGTCGCCCTGCGAGAAATCAGGCGCTACCAGAAGAGCACAGAGCTGCTCATCCGCAAGCTGCCATTCCAGCGCCTAGTGCGCGAGATCGCCCAGGACTTCAAGACCGACCTGCGCTTCCAGAGCTCCGCAGTCATGGCCCTGCAGGAGGCCAGCGAGGCCTACCTCGTCGGCCTCTTCGAAGACACCAACCTGTGCGCAATCCACGCCAAGCGCGTCACCATCATGCCCAAGGACATCCAGCTCGCGCGCCGCATCCGCGGCGAGCGCGCCTAAACCGCGCCGCGGCACCGCACCGCACAAACAAAAACGGCCCTTTTCAGGGCCACTAACATCTCTCCGTCGCGAGCAAACTTTGTCGGTCGCCTGCCTCTCGCCCCGCAACCCAAAAACAAAAACCACCACTTCCCGTCCGTCCGCCACACCCGCTCACTCTGCCTGCCTGCTAGCAGCGCGCAACAATCACACATCATCCCTCCCCGGCGCTCAAAGCGCACAATACCCAACGGCCGACGTCACACCGCACGGGTGGGTGGGTGGCTGGCTGGCTGGCCGGCCGCCCGCCGCTTTCGTTTCGAAAACAAAAAAAACCCGCACTCCACTCCGACGGCCAACGGCCAGGCAGGCGCGCTCGCTCGCTCGCTCTACACGCCACCGAAATCCCCGCCGACTCCTTCCACATCTCAACGTGCCCCCCGTTGCAAAACATAACACACACAAAGGAACAAAACAAAACACAGACCAGACACGACTAGACAAGACAGACATCCGAGAAGAACGAACGCAGGCAAGCCAACCAACGTATTCAAACAAAACAACGTGACAGAAAACCAACCGTCGGCCGCCGCCACAAACACGGCGACAATCAACCACGACAACAACAACACCGCTTACCGCTACCGCCGCCCACACCCGCCACCGACCCCCGCAATCCAACCACCACGGCACGCAAACAGCATCCCCACGGGCATACAGAAACGCCAGACAGACACCCACACCAAACGCAACACGACAATCAAAACCTTCCCCGACGTGCTTTGATGGCCCTGAGAAGGGCCGTTTTGGGCCGCGCGTCTCTTGCGCGCCACTAGACGACGACGGGGGGTGGGGACGACGGAGTCAAGCGCCAAACCCTTCCTTTCCCATCTCTTTCTCCTCTACTCTACTTCTTCTTCTTGGGCGAAGCCTTCGCCTTAGACGGCGTCGTCGCCTTCTTCGGGCGCGGCGCCTTCGGCTTCTTCGTCGGAACCTTGGCGGCCTTCTTCGCCTTCGACGGCGACTTGGCCTTGGCCGGCTTGGCCGCAGCCGCCTTCTTCGCACCCGCGGGAGCGGCCGACGCCGCAGACGCCTTCTTGGCGGCGCCCGCCTTCCGACCGGTCGCCGCCTTCACGCCACCAGCCTTCTTTGCGCCGGCCGCACGGGCGCCCTTCTTCTCCTTGCTGGCCGGAGCGGCGCGCTTCTTCTTGGCACCGCCAGCACGAGCCTTGCCGCCCTCGGCCGCCCCCCCGCCGCCGGCGCCGGCAAGCTTGAACGAGCCGGACGCGCCCTTCCCCTTCGTCTGCACCAGCTCGCCCGCCACGACGGCCGACTTGAGGTACTTCTTGATAAACGGCGCCAGCTTCTCCGCGTCCAGCTTGTAGTGCGCGGCTATGTACTTCTTGATCGCCTGCAGCGACGACCCGCCGCGCTCCTTCAGACTCTTGATGGCGGCCGTCACCATCTCAGAGGTGCGCGGGTGCGCAGGCTTGGCGCGCGGCTTCTTCGCAGACGACGCAGACTTGGCCTTCTTCGTAGTGCCGGTGGCGGCGGGTGCCGCAGCAGTCTCGTTCGTAGCCGCCTGATCTGCCATTTCGACGACGCGCGTAACACACAGCGAGAGCGAGCGGGACGGCAGGCACGCAAGCACAGCACAGCAGCAGAGCAGAGAATCACAAGGCCCAGCCAGTGTCGCGGGCGGGCGCGGACGGCCGAGAGAGCGGCCGCCACTCTGCGCGCCGCCGCGCCGCGCCTCCCGCGCTTGCTACCGCCCAACGTCCGACAGCCTGTGCGGAGCAGCCCCAAACCTGCGCCACAACCGCCCGCGCCTTTCAAACCACCGAGGATGGGGCTACACACAGCCACACCACAGTCGCCAACCAGTCGCCACGGCAGCGCCGCAAACCACGGCCAAACTGCAGCTACCGCGCGCTACAGCCTGGGTCGGCCCGCCGAGAATCGCCGCCCCCGCCCAAATGCCGCCCCCACAGCCCCAGCCGACGACCCGCCACAATGGCCAAACCTTCGGCAAAACTCCCACACCGTCGCCGCGGCAGCCCGGCCAGCGCGGCCGGCGCCACAGCCACACAAGCCGAGGCGTGCGGCGATGACGGCCGTGCAAACGCGCCTCCGCCGCCCCATCGCCTTCCGTCGCCCTCCCGCCGTTTCCCGATCGGCCCGCAGCCGTCGGGCCACATCGCGCGCCGTCCTCCTCCTCTCGCCCGCCAACATTCACAGCCGTTTCTCAACAATTGCCCGCCGCAAACGGACGCCGCCTGCGCAACAGGCGCCGCCGCCCCTCGCCGCTTCCCACCCACAACCCCTCGACCGAGGCAAACCGCAATCCGAATCTACAGACCAACCCAATCTGCCGTCAAGCACACACGACAGCCGACCTTACACGTTACGCGTTACACATTACGTTTACACGTCTACGTTAGGTTAGGTTAGGTGGACGTGGGTTAGGTTAAGGGGACTTGGGTTAGGTTAAGCGTCAAACCTAGGTTAAGCATTCAAACACGTCAGGCGTCAGAGGTTAGGTTAGGTTAGGTTAGGTTACACGTTAGGTTAGGTTAAGGGGTCAGTGCTAGGTTAAGAAGCGTCAAACGTAGGTTAAAAAAGCGTTCAAACGTGAGGCGTGAGCCGGACAGCTTACCTTACGTAGACGTTAGGGGCTCACAGGCTGAGCTCACCTCGCCACACCACAGGTTAGGTTCGGTTCGGTTCGGTTCGCTCGGCTCAGCGTAAAGCGCCGAGGTCAGGGTTACGTTCGTTCACCTTCGGGCGCCACACTTTCGGTTGAAAGGTCGCGACGGGACGACGTCGGCAGGCACGCCGCAAACGAACAAAAACGTACAGACGGGGGAGCAGCACGACCACGACCAGACACCGAGCGCGAACGAGACACACGCGAACCACCCCCACCGGCCAAAGGGCACCACACAACAACCCCCCAGAGCACCACGTGTCGACACCAGAGCAACCCGCCGCTCACGCGACAGACATGGCTGGCACCGAAGGGCAACCGCCCGCAACTGCGCTTTCCGCGCCGGCCCGGATGCACGTCGTGCTACAACAACACCACTACCGTACACAGCCGCTGTTCACAACATCACTATCAATGGCGCGCCCGCGGCTCGCCGCCGTCGCAGTCGCAGCCCCAACGCCAGCACTTTTGCACCACCATTCACACGCACCGCAACACAGCTCGCCGACACAGCCGAACAAAACAAACACCACACAACAACAGCAACAACGCCGCCGCCTCTACTTGTGCCGGCGACCCACCCCGCCGATGGCGCACCTTTCGCCAGCCGGCAATCGACACACACGCACGCACCCACCCACCGGGGCCCAGTGCAAAAAAAAAAAAACACAAAAACAAAAAAACAAAACAACACAAACGACACGGGAAGCGCACACCGCCACTTCGCGCGCACGCCACCAACCAGTCGTCGTCTCAAAATAACAAACACAAACAAAATAAACTAACAACTAGGGCAACACAAAACAAAAACGCCTCGCACGAACCGCCCACAAAAAGGACAAGCACACGCACAGCCTCTGCTGACGACCACGACGCAGCGGCACGCTGCTCCTGTCCCGCGCCCCGCGCCCCGCGCCCCACTCGATTCACAACTCACGCGACACCGTCAACGACGGGCTCGCTTCCCGCAACCTACCACCTTTCCGCCACGACGCACAGCCCCAGCCCCACCCGACGACTGCACTTTCACCACCGCCTCCCCCTTCCCCCCCAAAACACACACACACACACAGCCAGCCAAAAACGCACTCGCGACCCACACATGCACGTGCATCGGCACACGCCAACCAGTCAACGTCGACAACCACACGCAAGGCTCGAAACGAAAACGAAACCGGCGTCCTTCCACGTTGCCATCAAGCTACGCGACACAAGACACAAGGAACCAACACAACAGCCGGCCCCACTAATTCCCACTCTCACGCCGCAAAAAGCACACCGAAACCGCCAAACACGCACGCACATTCCCCTTCGCACTGACACCACCGACCGGCTCGCTACCACACACCCTCTCGGCAGCCGTTTCACGCCAATTCGCCACACAGTCGACAAGCGCCCGCCCTGTACGGCACACGCAACGACGCAGCGCAGCAAAGGGCGCCCGCAACACATACCTCTCCGCCGCCCGACGCGCCAACCGCCACACCACACCGCCAGCCACTCGCAAATTGTGCACTGCCACCAGCCACACGTCCAACACGCCGCGCCGCCTCCGGCCACCCGCCAGGGGGCGCTCACGTCCGCGACAACAGCGCGGCCCGCCGGGCCGGGCCGAACCGAACCGAGCCGCCGCTGCTCTGCACTCGGCACGGCCACACCCTGCTGCAGACCGGGCTCGTCCCTCTGTACGCGTCTGCCTGCGCATCAACACAACACGACCTTTTTTTTTTTTTTTTCTCCTCTCTCTACCGCCATCCCTTCTTCTCGCGTTTTACCCGTTGTTGCAGCAGCGGCGCACACCTACACATCCACAGCCCCAGCCGAGCCGGCCTCACCTCAGGGCCCGCCGCCAGCGTCTCCTCCTCGGGCACAGGTGCGGTGCTGTGGCCGCCCATCCAACCGCATTGCTGGCCGTCCAGCCACCAGGCGTTCCCACTGCCGCGAGCCACGCCGCGCACCGACCCTGCTGCAGAAAACGAAGCATAGCCAGAGACCGACCGATACACAAAGCAAGCCGTCGCCTCGCCTCTTGTCCTTCCTGCCTTCCTTCCGCCCCCGCCCTTCTCACACCACCGCCTCTCCACTTTCGCCCCCCCCTCCTTTTTTTTTTTTGTTTTCTTCTTTCTTTCTTTCTTTGGCCCTCTCTCCTTCCCGCCATGGCGGTTACGGCACCGCCTGCAGCGGCAGATTTTTTGCGCCCACACGCCTACTCCTACCACCATTAACCTTGCCCTGCCCTGCCCTGCCCTGCCCTGCCCTGCCCTGCCCATCAACGTCGCAGTCGAACCGACGCTTGCCAACACACTGCCCACGTTCCTTTCTCTTTTCGGCCTACGCCCATTACGCGCCGCCGCCACAGCGCCTTCCCTTCCCACAACACACCGACGTCATCACACGCACCCAAAACAGGGGCCACGACCGTGTTCCTCGCCCACTCCCATCCCGCACGGTACGCACATTCCCAACTACTACCGCGCACCCTCCCTTTCCAATCTGTGTGTGTCTCTCTGTGTCTGTGTCCTGTCCGCGCGTGACGCCTCTCAACATCCGCCGTCCCCCGTCCCGTTTTCGCCCCCATGCCGTCGTCGCGCCGCCTCCGCCCCTGTCCGCCCCGCACCACACCATACACCGCTGCTTGTCCCGGCCGTTGCCACCAAAGGCGCCGACCGCAAACGCGCCACGCCGCAGCCCCCGTGCGTCTCGCGCTCGCTTGCATCTCCGTGCCGACGCTGCCTCTCTTCCCGCTCGCACTCGACCTCGACAACACAGTCTTTGGCTCCGCCACTGCGTGTTCCGGTGGTACGCACGCTGCAACACGTATGTATTCATTACCAGAGCGATGGCGAGGCATGACAGCATCTCTGTCTGACCAGAGAGTTCTTTATCGCTGCTAGTCGGCGCTTGGACCGCGCCAGACGACAGTAGTGGCACGCACCGGGTCGCCAGGAACAGTTGTTATATATATATATTGTAGCGCGAGTCGGGAGAGGTAGTAGTCGGTCGACAGTAGTAGCGGGTGGACGGTTGTACTGAGCGGGCGTCGGCGGCGTGCTCTGCTCGTCTCGCGACTCTGGTCACGGTTCGGGACGATGTATAGTCTATTGTGTTATAATCAAAAGGTGGTGTGACGCTGCATTGCGCAAATCTGATAACGTATGTTCATTGTACTTATTTTGTTCAACAACAAAAGCCCCACTATTACTTTTTTTCTAAAGTAACTTTTGTCTCTTAACGAAAAACATTCACTTTTTAAAGACTACTTCCTATGGCATTTCCCTCCAAGGAGTGCAATTAATTACCAGCCAGCACTCATTCATTGCACACAGCTGTGTAAGGGGTATCTACAATTGAGGAGCGGATATAAATGCAATTTTTTGTTTTTTTTGTTTTTTTTTTGTGTGTGTGTGTGTGTGTGTGTGTGTGTGTGTTGTAACCTCCCAGCAAAATTTAAAATAATGGACAATGTTATTTACGGATGCTAATGGACATTGCGCTAATTGTAACCTCGCCCACAATGAGAGGTATTGAAAATGGCAACAAAAATGTGAAATTCGCAATCTGACTCAAATATAAAGTCTTCACACAACATTTAAAAAAAGTCCGTTCAGTGACAAGAAACTTCAATTACACCGAAATAACGGTCTTTGGCCCTGTGCAAAACAATCAGAATTAAAGTCTTACCTCCGAATAAATGGATGTCACATTTCTGCTCTGGTTGTTGCGCAGCGCTTGGAGGAACTGCATTGCAAATAATAATATTCTCTTTTTTTGTCATTTTAGTGACATTTTTCTTCAAAGACGTGGAATGAAATGTGAAGTGCAACGAACTCTTTAGTTCAATAAACAATTAAATGTTTGAAAAATGCTTTTGAAATAAAAATTATTATTGGGGAACTTGTTGGAGAATAATTACAATAAATACAATTTTTCATTATCTAATGATTATATTAATTAACAGTATACCTTATTCACCATCTTGACCAGTGTTGCCGACCGCCTACATCACACAACCGCACTCGGCTGCTACTACTGACCGACCGCTCTGCATGACGACTATTAGCGTACTGCACGCGACGACTACTGACAGAGTACAGCCCTCAACTACACAGAGCTACGGACTCGCAACGACTACTCACTGACTGACTGACTGACTGAGAACCGCTCGCAACACTCGCGCAGTCCAGCGCAAACTCTCTGGTCACAGATGCTACAATGTCTCGCCATCGCTACTATGTTACATACGTGTTTCAGTGTCTTTTTCATTGGGGTAACGATCTTTGGCTCTTTTGATTCTGAATACAGGGCCAAAGGTCAACGCTGCTGCCCTTATACAATTTATCAGGTTTCATTATGTCTGTTGCAATGTTACATACGGTTCACTCTTTCATTAATATTATCGTTGGGTTTGTTTTGTAGGGACGTTAACATTCTGGCACATTTTTATTATCATCGGACTCTCTGCTATTTGTGCAGGGAGGTTATACCTGGGTCCATTTCCATTTCCATTTACATTTTAATATTGATAGACTTTTTGTTTTCTTGTTGTTTTTCCTTCTTTTTTTTTTTTGTTTGTTTTGTTTTTCCCGCTCTCACCACCACCGCCGCATCACGCCTTCCGTTTTCTTGGTTTCTTTTCTGTTCTTCAACTGCTTCAACATCACCGCGCCCCATTTCCACACCACAGCCGTCAGCCTCCAAGACGGGCGGGCGCAGTGTGCCCATTTCCGGCGCACAAGCACACCCGTACGGTACTCTCCTCGCCCCCACGCCACCAACAACACAGCGACCACGCGGCTTTCAGGCATGGCACGGCACGGCACCGGCGAAATGCGCCGCCCCCGCCCCTCCGCGCATCCGTCCGTCTCGCCACGTTCACTGACAGCCGCGTCTGCGGCTACACCACGACAACCACAACACAACACCGCTCCCCTCCCTGGCAACTCACATTGTTTTTCTCCTCCTCTTTTGCACAAACCACAACGCCGAGCACAGGCGCAAGCCACCCACACCGCGCCCCTCCCCGTCCCGTCTTTGGCCGCCGCTCCTCGTTTCCTCGTTTGCCCCCTCCCATCTCCCGAAATGCCATGCCAGCAGCGTTACGCATGCCCCTCCCCTGTCCACACAACACTACCGCCTAACGAACAGCCTTCCGGGCCACATGCAGGGCACGCCCACCTCCAAACACTGCCAATTCACGGACGCACGCACGCACGCACACACGCACACACGCACACACACACACACACACACACACACACACACACACACACACACACACACACACTCACTTTCTCGACACCTTTCTGTACGGAGGGTGCGTCATCTCGACCGTGACAGAGTGACGGCAACTATCGACGATCCATTTCCCCCCCACTGGTAAAACATGTCCACTAACACCTACATACATCATTCAAGTACACAGACAATAGCATACACACAATGGGAGGGCACACGAACATGGACGGCACGGCACTGTCATACACTCTTCCTCAGAACCATATCAACAAACGTTACGTACATCCGGGAAAGCGAAAGCGAAAGCGAAAGCAAAAGCAAAGGCAAAGCCCAATGCAGCCGTCAAAGGTAACGTTCACCACGGCAGACACTTGCAGCCGCGCCGCCGTTAAACGCATTTCAGTGCGGCTCCAATACGCCTCCGACACGGGAACGTTCCGTTGCTCTACGAATGCGTTTCTCCCCTTTTTCCCTTCCTCTCTCTTTTGCCCCCCCTCCTTGCACTCTTGCCTCATTCCTCACGTTCTGCCCAGACATTCGACCGATCAAAGTCAACCCTTTCGTTACCGTTCTCAGCGCGACGGTGTACAACAGTATGACGGGTGTGCCCACGACTTCGGTTCAGTTGCGGTGACGCCGGTCTATCGCGCCGATCGACAGTTACTCAGGGGGCGACGGATCGGACCACGTCACCGACACACAAAACACTTTCAAACAAACAAATACATACCGGATGGACACAGACAAACACGTGTACAGACATTCGCCAAACAAACGACCGCCGCCGCCGTCGTCGCGCTTACTGTACTGCACTGGACACGCGTGCATCTTGAATGACGACATCGGTGTGCGTGCGTCGTACGCAATCAGTCAGACACGGCTATCAAAACATCAGAGTCGAATGGTACATCATCGTGCGTGTCGCCGTACACGTACAGTACAATACAACAACAATGCGTCTTAATGGCACGTTCATTTCAACGTCACTCACACACCTCCACGCTGCAGTTACGTCGCACCATTGTCAAACTCGGCGTACAGCAAAGGGAATAGTGGGCGGCAAAAAAAAAAAAAAACCAAACAAAAACATTTCACATTTCACCCTCGCCATGTATGATGTGCAAACAAAACAAACCCGCAAAACGGCCGTCGTTACGGTGACACAAAAGTCGCCGATCGCACTGTCCCCCCTCGCAGACGGGTAACACACACACACACACACACACACACACACACACACACACACACACCAACAACACCAATGGGTCAAAAACCACGCCAACGAGGCGTGCCACCATTCCACGCCACGGCGACCAACCTCGTGGCCGTACCCCGCGCAACACGCTTTGACGCGCCCCCCCCCACCCACAATCAAAATGCACACATACATCACAGCCGTCCACACAAACAACAACAACAACAATTCCGCCCTTCCCGCAAAAGGCAAGTTGGTGGCCCTGAAAAGGGCCGTTTTGCCGCTCTCGCAACGGAGGAGCCTTCTCCATCCTTCCTTCCATTCCAGAGCCACCTCCTTACTTGGAGCTCGTGTACTTGGTCACCGCCTTCGTGCCCTCGCTCACGGCGTGCTTGGCCAGCTCGCCAGGCAGCAACAGCCGCACAGCGGTCTGGATCTCGCGGGACGTGATGGTCGAGCGCTTGTTGTAGTGCGCCAGGCGAGACGCCTCGGCCGCAATGCGCTCGAAAATGTCGTTCACGAAGCTGTTCATGATGCTCATCGCCTTCGACGAGATGCCCGTGTCAGGGTGCACCTGCTTCAGCACCTTGTAGATGTAGATGGCATAGCTCTCCTTCCTCTTGCGCTTCTTCTTCTTGTCGCCCTTCGAAATGTTCTTCTGCGCCTTGCCAGCCTTCTTGGCGGCCTTCCCGCTAGTCTTGGGCGGCATCTCGAACCAACGTACGGCAGCAGCAACACCAGTAGCAAGCGCTCCGCTCTAGTCAGCGTCTCCCCACACAGTGGCACCCGCCGCCAGCCGCCGCCGCACCTTTACCAGCTCGCCCTGTTGCGGCCGCCGACCAATGGGGCGCGCGCGCAACCGGCCGCCGCACCCGAGCCCATAAAGCACCCCCACCCCGGCTGCGCCGGCACGCACTCCGCTGCTCGACTCGCTGCCGCTCGCACCGGTCGTTTTCGTTTCCGTTTCGTGTGCACCGTCGCTAGCCCATCGCCATGTCCGGACGCGGAAAGGGAGGCAAAGTCAAGGGCAAGTCAAAGTCCCGCTCAAGCAGGGCTGGGCTCCAGTTCCCGGTCGGCAGAATCCACCGCCTCCTGCGCAAGGGAAACTACGCAGAGCGCGTCGGCGCCGGGGCGCCCGTCTACCTCGCCGCCGTCATGGAGTACCTCGCGGCTGAGGTGCTCGAGCTGGCCGGAAACGCGGCCCGCGACAACAAGAAGACGCGCATCATCCCGCGCCACCTGCAGCTTGCCATCCGCAACGACGAGGAGCTCAACAAGCTCCTGTCGGGCGTCACCATCGCACAGGGTGGTGTCCTGCCCAACATCCAGGCCGTCCTGCTGCCAAAGAAGACCGAGAAGAAGGCCTAAAGGAGGCCAGGCAATCGCAGCCGCCGCGTGCTCCCCTGCACGCAACGCGCTTTGCCGGCTCGGCCCGGCCCACAACAATCGGCCCTTTTCAGGGCCACCCACACAAACCTACGTCCAAAGCAAAATTTCAGTCGTCCTCGCCGCACCTTGTTTTGTTTTAACTTTGCACTGTCACAGCACAGCCGCCGCCGGCGCACGTCCGCCATCTTGTCGTCCACACAGCCCGTGTGGCCCAACACACACACACACACACACACATTTTGCACGGTCGCAGTCGCCTTCCAAACCGACAACGGCAGCAACAATGACCATTGTTAAAGGGAGGCGTGTCGACACACCGCCCTCCACTCCCGCGCGCAACGGCCGTCGACACGAACGAAACAGCTGATCCGGCCGCCTATGCCCACACGCCTTGCCTCGGAAACCCCAACGCCGCCGCAAACAAACACACAGAGCCAAACCACGCAAGCAAATAATCACCGCCTCTCGCACAACAACACACAGCCCGCCATCTCCGTCGCGATCGATACAAAGACACACAATAACAAACACACAAACGAAGCAGCTCCACACACAGCCAGCCACATGACACGTTTCCTTTCCTTCTCCCCTCCCAGTCACATCACGTCGCTCAAACGGAAAGAAAGAAACAAACAAACAAACAACACAGCGCACACACGCAGCAACAACAACACAGACTCTTTCGCACTTTTCAACTTCCGAACAGTGTGGTGGCCCTGAAAAGGGCCGTTTTCTAGTCTCTCCCACCCACAAGCACGGCCGCGGGAAGGCCAGCGCCCGCTGCGACGCAGCCTAACCGCCGAAACCGTACAGGGTGCGCCCCTGCCTCTTCAGGGCGTACACCACGTCCATGGCCGTCACAGTCTTGCGCTTGGCGTGCTCAGTGTACGTCACCGCGTCGCGGATCACGTTCTCCAGGAACACCTTCAGCACCCCGCGGGTCTCCTCGTAGATCAGACCAGAGATGCGCTTCACGCCGCCCCTGCGAGCCAGGCGGCGGATGGCGGGCTTCGTGATGCCCTGGATGTTGTCGCGCAACACCTTGCGGTGCCGCTTGGCGCCACCCTTGCCGAGCCCCTTTCCTCCCTTGCCGCGGCCTGTCATCCTTCCTTCCTCGGGCAAAGCAAAACGTGCACAAACAGCAGCTGCAGCGGCTGGCGAGTCGGCTACGGTCTGCGCCCAGCGCGCCCGCCGCCCCCCCTATATAGACTCTGGCCCGCCCTCCCCCCCCACCACGCGCAACCGAGGGCATATAAGCGCAGCACGGAGGCGCGCGGGCCCGTTGTCAAGGCAGCACCGGACGCCGCGCCGCACCTAACCTCCACGCACGCCGCTCCGCTACCGCTACCGCTACCGCCATGGCCCGCACAAAGCAAACGGCCCGCAAGTCCACCGGCGGAAAGGCGCCGCGCAAACAGCTCGCCACCAAGGCGGCGAGGAAGAGCGCGCCCGCCACCGGAGGCGTCAAGAAGCCCCACCGCTACAGGCCGGGCACCGTCGCCCTGCGAGAAATCAGGCGCTACCAGAAGAGCACAGAGCTGCTCATCCGCAAGCTGCCATTCCAGCGCCTAGTGCGCGAGATCGCCCAGGACTTCAAGACCGACCTGCGCTCCAGAGCTCCGCAGTCATGGCCCTGCAGGAGGCCAGCGAGGCCTACCTCGTCGGCCTCTTCGAAGACACCAACCTGTGCGCAATCCACGCCAAGCGCGTCACCATCATGCCCAAGGACATCCAGCTCGCGCGCCGCATCCGCGGCGAGCGCGCCTAAACCGCGCCGCGGCACCGCACCGCACAAACAAAAACGGCCCTTTTCAGGGCCACTAACATCTCTCCGTCGCGAGCAAACTTTGTCGGTCGCCTGCCTCTCGCCCCGCAACCCAAAAACAAAAACCACCACTTCCCGTCCGTCCGCCACACCCGCTCACTCTGCCTGCCTGCTAGCAGCGCGCAACAATCACACATCATCCCTCCCCGGCGCTCAAAGCGCACAATACCCAACGGCCGACGTCACACCGCACGGGTGGGTGGGTGGCTGGCTGGCTGGCCGGCCGCCCGCCGCTTTCGTTTCGAAAACAAAAAAAACCCGCACTCCACTCCGACGGCCAACGGCCAGGCAGGCGCGCTCGCTCGCTCGCTCTACACGCCACCGAAATCCCCGCCGACTCCTTCCACATCTCAACGTGCCCCCCGTTGCAAAACATAACACACACAAAGGAACAAAACAAAACACAGACCAGACACGACTAGACAAGACAGACATCCGAGAAGAACGAACGCAGGCAAGCCAACCAACGTATTCAAACAAAACAACGTGACAGAAAACCCAACCGTCGGCCGCCGCCACAAACACGGCGACAATCAACCACGACAACAACAACACCGCTTACCGCTACCGCCGCCCACACCCGCCACCGACCCCCGCAATCCAACCACCACGGCACGCAAACAGCATCCCCACGGGCATACAGAAACGCCAGACAGACACCCACACCAAACGCAACACGACAATCAAAACCTTCCCCGACGTGCTTTGATGGCCCTGAGAAGGGCCGTTTTGGGCCGCGCGTCTCTTGCGCGCCACTAGACGACGACGGGGGGTGGGGACGACGGAGTCAAGCGCCAAACCCTTCCTTTCCCATCTCTTTCTCCTCTACTCTACTTCTTCTTCTTGGGCGAAGCCTTCGCCTTAGACGGCGTCGTCGCCTTCTTCGGGCGCCGGCGCCTTCGGCTTCTTCGTCGGAACCTTGGCGGCCTTCTTCGCCTTCGACGGCGACTTGGCCTTGGCCGGCTTGGCCGCAGCCGCCTTCTTCGCACCCGCGGGAGCGGCCGACGCCGCAGACGCCTTCTTGGCGGCGCCCGCCTTCCGACCGGTCGCCGCCTTCACGCCACCAGCCTTCTTTGCGCCGGCCGCACGGGCGCCCTTCTTCTCCTTGCTGGCCGGAGCGGCGCGCTTCTTCTTGGCACCGCCAGCACGAGCCTTGCCGCCCTCGGCCGCCCCCCCGCCGCCGGCGCCGGCAAGCTTGAACGAGCCGGACGCGCCCTTCCCCTTCGTCTGCACCAGCTCGCCCGCCACGACGGCCGACTTGAGGTACTTCTTGATAAACGGCGCCAGCTTCTCCGCGTCCAGCTTGTAGTGCGCGGCTATGTACTTCTTGATCGCCTGCAGCGACGACCCGCCGCGCTCCTTCAGACTCTTGATGGCGGCCGTCACCATCTCAGAGGTGCGCGGGTGCGCAGGCTTGGCGCGCGGCTTCTTCGCAGACGACGCAGACTTGGCCTTCTTCGTAGTGCCGGTGGCGGCGGGTGCCGCAGCAGTCTCGTTCGTAGCCGCCTGATCTGCCATTTCGACGACGCGCGTAACACACAGCGAGAGCGAGCGGGACGGCAGGCACGCAAGCACAGCACAGCAGCAGAGCAGAGAATCACAAGGCCCAGCCAGTGTCGCGGGCGGGCGCGGACGGCCGAGAGAGCGGCCGCCACTCTGCGCGCCGCCGCGCCGCGCCTCCCGCGCTTGCTACCGCCCAACGTCCGACAGCCTGTGCGGAGCAGCCCCAAACCTGCGCCACAACCGCCCGCGCCTTTCAAACCACCGAGGATGGGGCTACACACAGCCACACCACAGTCGCCAACCAGTCGCCACGGCAGCGCCGCAAACCACGGCCAAACTGCAGCTACCGCGCGCTACAGCCTGGGTCGGCCCGCCGAGAATCGCCGCCCCCGCCCAAATGCCGCCCCCACAGCCCCAGCCGACGACCCGCCACAATGGCCAAACCTTCGGCAAAACTCCCACACCGTCGCCGCGGCAGCCCGGCCAGCGCGGGCCGGCGCCACAGCCACACAAGCCGAGGCGTGC
>NW_026047853.1:2500-7500 GCF_023864345.2 Schistocerca serialis cubense
TGTCCGGGCCTGGTGAGGTTTCCCGTGTTGAGTCAAATTAAGCCGCAGGCTCCACTCCTGGTGGTGCCCTTCCGTCAATTCCTTTAAGTTTCAGCTTTGCAACCATACTTCCCCCGGAACCCAAAAGCTTTGGTTTCCCGGAGGCTGCCCGCCGAGTCATCGGAGGAACTGCGGCGGATCGCTGGCTGGCATCGTTTATGGTTAGAACTAGGGCGGTATCTGATCGCCTTCGAACCTCTAACTTTCGTTCTTGATTAATGAAAACATACTTGGCAAATGCTTTCGCTTCTGTTCGTCTTGCGACGATCCAAGAATTTCACCTCTAACGTCGCAATACGAATGCCCCCGCCTGTCCCTATTAATCATTACCTCGGGTTCCGAAAACCAACAAAATAGAACCGAGGTCCTATTCCATTATTCCATGCACACAGTATTCAGGCGGGCTTGCCTGCTTTAAGCACTCTAATTTGTTCAAAGTAAACGTGCCGGCCCACCGAGACACTCAATAAAGAGCACCCTGGTAGGATTTCAACGGGGTCCGCCTCGGGACGCACGAGCACGCACGAGGCGGTCGCACGCCTTCGGCTCGCCCCACCGGCAGGGACGTCCCACGATACATGCCAGTTAAACACCGACGGGCGGTGAACCAACAGCGTGGGACACAAATCCAACTACGAGCTTTTTAACCGCAACAACTTTAATATACGCTATTGGAGCTGGAATTACCGCGGCTGCTGGCACCAGACTTGCCCTCCAATAGATACTCGTTTAAAGGATTTAAAGTGTACTCATTCCGATTACGGGGCCTCGGATGAGTCCCGTATCGTTATTTTTCGTCACTACCTCCCCGTGCCGGGAGTGGGTAATTTGCGCGCCTGCTGCCTTCCTTGGATGTGGTAGCCGTTTCTCAGGCTCCCTCTCCGGAATCGAACCCTGATTCCCCGTTACCCGTTACAACCATGGTAGGCGCAGAACCTACCATCGACAGTTGATAAGGCAGACATTTGAAAGATGCGTCGCCGGTACGAGGACCGTGCGATCAGCCCTAAGTTATTCAGAGTCACCAAGGCAAACGGACCGGACGAGCCGACCGATTGGTTTTGATCTAATAAAAGCGTCCCTTCCATCTCTGGTCGGGACTCTGTTTGCATGTATTAGCTCTAGAATTACCACAGTTATCCAAGTAACGTGGGTACGATCTAAGGAACCATAACTGATTTAATGAGCCATTCGCGGTTTCACCTTAATGCGGCTTGTACTGAGACATGCATGGCTTAATCTTTGAGACAAGCATATGACTACTGGCAGGATCAACCAGGGAGCTGCGTCAACTAGAGCTGAGCAGCCGGCCGCCCGGGAGTGTGTCCCGGGGGCCCGCGCGAACACGCAAGCGTCCGCTCAATTATTCTGCAAACAGGAGGAGGCTGAGCTCCCCTGCACAACACACCTCGAAACCCTCTCAGGTCCCGGCGGCGCGCAGCGCCGTCCTAAGTACTTGGTCGGGTTCGAGAGAGGCGCAATCGCCCGGAGTTAGGCGAGTAGACGCTTTAGGTGCGACCACCCGTGCTCCCAACTGAGCTTGCCGCTGCCGACAGAGGCCCGGGAGCGTGCTGTCGTGGCATTGCCGGCGGGAGACAACACGCGCCACCTACGGTGACCGGCAGCTCCAACGCCAGCGCCACAGAAGGACAAAAGCCCTACTTGGGTGCCGAAGCGAACTCTCCCAGCACAGCGCACGCGCCAACACGTCCGCACAGCTGCGATACAAACCACCTGCGAGAACCGCTGGGGCGACCGAGCAGCAGACGGCGTCGCGGCGCCGAGCGCCGGGCGGCGGCGCATCCTCAGCGCACAAAGTCCTCAATCGGACCAGCACACTGCAGATGGCCACCGCGCTTCGCACCGGGCCCGCGAGGACCTACTTTGGCCGCAAGGCGCCGCGAGCAGGGGGCGCCGGCGCGCAGCTGCGCCGCCTGCCGCGTCCGTCGGCCGGCGCGCCTGCCACCGGCCGCCCCCACCAGCCGGCTGTAGCGCGTGCGCCCACGCACCGCGCTGCCAGCACGCCGGGCGGCCCCCCCTCACCGGCCGGGGACGGTCCCACCCAGCCACCGCCGCGTATCGCCTCACACCCAGATCCCCTTTCACGTTCGTGGGCATGGTGGGTCCCCTTTCACGTTCGTGGGCATGGTGGGTATCCCTGAAACAACCGGTTAATAGCTCGACCGATCGTCGCCAACACTGATTCACCTCTAGCGAGAACAACCGCACCACAACGGGTTACCGGTTGTTCATTTGCGTAACGTCACCAGCAAACGTACACGTCCATCGCCATTTGCAACGAGTATTGCATGCCTGTGTCAGGTGTCACAACACACTACGTCTGCCCACATAGACGCAACAACATGTGCACGCCTAGAGAACACGTGGAAGGTAGACCCCGTACGTATGCGGTGTCCATTGCGCGAACGACTGTCAGCCCGCCTCTGCAGCATGTCGCAGATGTGGAACGCGGTGCAACATGCTATCACGGTGTGTGAGAAGAGACGACTACGTCCGAATACACGCTCCACTACATCAACAGACTGCTCATGCTGATCGCCATCCAGGGCGTCCGTTCCTCCCACACGTCTGTATGGCGTACCACACTGCAATCCAGCTCTTATAGGGAGACGACACGTAGCTGCGTGCACAATATTTGGACTGTATGGTCCGCCGTTGCTAGGCGCTGTCGTCATACGGTCACATGGGCCACGATGTATCATTCAGTACATACGGAGCAATGTGCAGTACAGTTTGTGGGTTTTGCGTACATCGGCGGACAGGTGACAGGCCGTACCACAACGTAGGCTGAGTACGTCGGCATGCGAAGGGCATTGAACATGCAAACTTCTCACCGACCAGCTTGCGAAGGCAGGGGGGAAGGGGGGGGGGCATGTACGTCCTGCTGCTATCCACACTACAGTGTATAGCAGGAGCATGTGGAAAGTCAGCAACACCTGCAAGGTGTTTAACATGACGCGATACACAGGGGACCGGGCAGTGCGAGTAGCGAACTATATTGCGAGGGTTGCGGTTAGGCAACACTACACTACTTTAACGGGTTGCATAACAATTACAGAGCAGGTTCAGCGACAACGTGCGTCAGGTTAAGGCGCAATATAGTTTAGGTTACGGCGCACTTTAGGTTAGGTTAAGGCACATTATAGGTTAGGTTAAGGCACAACATGGGTTACGTTAAGGCACAACATGGGTTACGTTAAGGCACAACATGGGTTACGTTAAGGCACAACATGGGTTAGGTTAAGGCACAACATGGGTTAGGTTAAGGCACAACATGGGTTAGGTTAAGGCACAACATGGGTTAGGTTAAGGCACAACATGGGTTAGGTTAAGGCACAACATGGGTTAGGTTAAGGCACAACATGGGTTAGGTTAAGGCACAACATGGGTTAGGTTAAGGCACAACATGGGTTAGGTTAAGGCACAACATGGGTTAGGTTAAGGCACAACATGGGTTAGGTTAAGGCACAACATGGGTTAGGTTAAGGCACAACATGGGTTAGGTTAAGGCACAACATGGGTTAGGTTAAGGCACAACATGGGTTAGGTTAAGGCACAACATGGGTTAGGTTAAGGCACAACATGGGTTAGGTTAAGGCACAACATGGGTTAGGTTAAGGCACAACATGGGTTAGGTTAAGGCACAACATGGGTTAGGTTAAGGCACAACATGGGTTAGGTTAAGGCACAACATGGGTTAGGTTAAGGCACAACATGGGTTAGGTTAAGGCACAACATGGGTTAGGTTAAGGCACAACATGGGTTAGGTTAAGGCACAACATGGGTTAGGTTAAGGCACAACATGGGTTAGGTTAAGGCACAACATGGGTTAGGTTAAGGCACAACATGGGTTAGGTTAAGGCACAACATGGGTTAGGTTAAGGCACAACATGGGTTAGGTTAAGGCACAACATGGGTTAGGTTAAGGCACAACATGGGTTAGGTTAAGGCACAACATGGGTTAGGTTAAGGCACACCATGGGTTAGGTTAAGGCACACCATGGGTTAGGTTAAGGCACAACATGGGTTAGGTTAAGGCACAACATGGGTTAGGTTAAGGCACAACATGGGTTAGGTTAAGGCACAACATGGGTTAGGTTAAGGCACAACATGGGTTAGGTTAAGGCACAACGTAGGTTAGGTTAAGGCACAACGTGGGTTAGGTTAAGGCACAACGTGGGTTAGGTTAAGGCACAACGTGGGTTAGGTTAAGGCACAACGTGGGTTAGGTTAAGGCACAACATGGGTTAGGTTAAGGCACAACATGGGTTAGGTTAAGGCACACCATGGGTTAGGTTAAGGCACAACATGGGTTAGGTTAAGGCACAACATGGGTTAGGTTAAGGCACAACATGGGTTAGGTTAAGGCACAACATGGGTTAGGTTAAGGCACAACATGGGTTAGGTTAAGGCACAACATGGGTTAGGTTAAGGCACAACATGGGTTAGGTTAAGGCACAACGTAGGTTAGGTTAAGGCACAACGTGGGTTAGGTTAAGGCACAACATGGGTTAGGTTAAGGCACAACATGGGTTAGGTTAAGGCACAACATGGGTTAGGTTAAGGCACAACATGGGTTAGGTTAAGGCACAACATGGGTTAGGTTAAGGCACAACATGGGTTAGGTTACGGCACAACATGGGTTACGTTACGGCACAACATGGGTTACGTTACGGCACAACATGGGTTACGTTACGGCACAACATGGGTTACGTTACGGCACAACATGGGTTACGTTACGGCACAACATGGGTTACGTTACGGCACAACATGGGTTACGTTACGGCACAAATTAGGTTAGGTTACGGCACAAATTAGGTTAGGTTAAGGCACAAATTAGGTTAGGTTAAGGCACAAATTAGGTTAGGTTAAGGCACAAATTAGGTTAGGTTAAGGCACAAATTAGGTTAGGTTAAGGCACAAATTAGGTTAGGTTAAGG
>NW_026047853.1:17500-22500 GCF_023864345.2 Schistocerca serialis cubense
GCGGCGCATCCTCAGCGCACAAAGTCCTCAATCGGACCAGCACACTGCAGATGGCCACCGCGCTTCGCACCGGGCCCGCGAGGACCTACTTTGGCCGCAAGGCGCCGCGAGCAGGGGGCGCCGGCGCGCAGCTGCGCCGCCTGCCGCGTCCGTCGGCCGGCGCGCCTGCCACCGGCCGCCCCCACCAGCCGGCTGTAGCGCGTGCGCCCACGCACCGCGCTGCCAGCACGCCGGGCGGCCCCCCCTCACCGGCCGGGGACGGTCCCACCCAGCCACCGCCGCGTATCGCCTCACACCCAGATCCCCTTTCACGTTCGTGGGCATGGTGGGTCCCCTTTCACGTTCGTGGGCATGGTGGGTATCCCTGAAACAACCGGTTAATAGCTCGACCGATCGTCGCCAACACTGATTCACCTCTAGCGAGAACAACCGCACCACAACGGGTTACCGGTTGTTCATTTGCGTAACGTCACCAGCAAACGTACACGTCCATCGCCATTTGCAACGAGTATTGCATGCCTGTGTCAGGTGTCACAACACACTACGTCTGCCCACATAGACGCAACAACATGTGCACGCCTAGAGAACACGTGGAAGGTAGACCCCGTACGTATGCGGTGTCCATTGCGCGAACGACTGTCAGCCCGCCTCTGCAGCATGTCGCAGATGTGGAACGCGGTGCAACATGCTATCACGGTGTGTGAGAAGAGACGACTACGTCCGAATACACGCTCCACTACATCAACAGACTGCTCATGCTGATCGCCATCCAGGGCGTCCGTTCCTCCCACACGTCTGTATGGCGTACCACACTGCAATCCAGCTCTTATAGGGAGACGACACGTAGCTGCGTGCACAATATTTGGACTGTATGGTCCGCCGTTGCTAGGCGCTGTCGTCATACGGTCACATGGGCCACGATGTATCATTCAGTACATACGGAGCAATGTGCAGTACAGTTTGTGGGTTTTGCGTACATCGGCGGACAGGTGACAGGCCGTACCACAACGTAGGCTGAGTACGTCGGCATGCGAAGGGCATTGAACATGCAAACTTCTCACCGACCAGCTTGCGAAGGCAGGGGGGAAGGGGGGGGGCATGTACGTCCTGCTGCTATCCACACTACAGTGTATAGCAGGAGCATGTGGAAAGTCAGCAACACCTGCAAGGTGTTTAACATGACGCGATACACAGGGGACCGGGCAGTGCGAGTAGCGAACTATATTGCGAGGGTTGCGGTTAGGCAACACTACACTACTTTAACGGGTTGCATAACAATTACAGAGCAGGTTCAGCGACAACGTGCGTCAGGTTAAGGCGCAATATAGTTTAGGTTACGGCGCACTTTAGGTTAGGTTAAGGCACATTATAGGTTAGGTTAAGGCACAACATGGGTTACGTTAAGGCACAACATGGGTTACGTTAAGGCACAACATGGGTTACGTTAAGGCACAACATGGGTTAGGTTAAGGCACAACATGGGTTAGGTTAAGGCACAACATGGGTTAGGTTAAGGCACAACATGGGTTAGGTTAAGGCACAACATGGGTTAGGTTAAGGCACAACATGGGTTAGGTTAAGGCACAACATGGGTTAGGTTAAGGCACAACATGGGTTAGGTTAAGGCACAACATGGGTTAGGTTAAGGCACAACATGGGTTAGGTTAAGGCACAACATGGGTTAGGTTAAGGCACAACATGGGTTAGGTTAAGGCACAACATGGGTTAGGTTAAGGCACAACATGGGTTAGGTTAAGGCACAACATGGGTTAGGTTAAGGCACAACATGGGTTAGGTTAAGGCACAACATGGGTTAGGTTAAGGCACAACATGGGTTAGGTTAAGGCACAACATGGGTTAGGTTAAGGCACAACATGGGTTAGGTTAAGGCACAACATGGGTTAGGTTAAGGCACAACATGGGTTAGGTTAAGGCACAACATGGGTTAGGTTAAGGCACAACATGGGTTAGGTTAAGGCACAACATGGGTTAGGTTAAGGCACAACATGGGTTAGGTTAAGGCACAACATGGGTTAGGTTAAGGCACAACATGGGTTAGGTTAAGGCACAACATGGGTTAGGTTAAGGCACAACATGGGTTAGGTTAAGGCACACCATGGGTTAGGTTAAGGCACACCATGGGTTAGGTTAAGGCACACCATGGGTTAGGTTAAGGCACAACATGGGTTAGGTTAAGGCACAACATGGGTTAGGTTAAGGCACAACATGGGTTAGGTTAAGGCACAACATGGGTTAGGTTAAGGCACAACATGGGTTAGGTTAAGGCACAACGTAGGTTAGGTTAAGGCACAACGTGGGTTAGGTTAAGGCACAACGTGGGTTAGGTTAAGGCACAACGTGGGTTAGGTTAAGGCACAACGTGGGTTAGGTTAAGGCACAACGTGGGTTAGGTTAAGGCACAACATGGGTTAGGTTAAGGCACACCATGGGTTAGGTTAAGGCACAACATGGGTTAGGTTAAGGCACAACATGGGTTAGGTTAAGGCACAACATGGGTTAGGTTAAGGCACAACATGGGTTAGGTTAAGGCACAACATGGGTTAGGTTAAGGCACAACATGGGTTAGGTTAAGGCACAACATGGGTTAGGTTAAGGCACAACGTAGGTTAGGTTAAGGCACAACGTGGGTTAGGTTAAGGCACAACATGGGTTAGGTTAAGGCACAACATGGGTTAGGTTAAGGCACAACATGGGTTAGGTTAAGGCACAACATGGGTTAGGTTAAGGCACAACATGGGTTAGGTTAAGGCACAACATGGGTTAGGTTACGGCACAACATGGGTTACGTTACGGCACAACATGGGTTACGTTACGGCACAACATGGGTTACGTTACGGCACAACATGGGTTACGTTACGGCACAACATGGGTTACGTTACGGCACAACATGGGTTACGTTACGGCACAACATGGGTTACGTTACGGCACAAATTAGGTTAGGTTACGGCACAAATTAGGTTAGGTTAAGGCACAAATTAGGTTAGGTTAAGGCACAAATTAGGTTAGGTTAAGGCACAAATTAGGTTAGGTTAAGGCACAAATTAGGTTAGGTTAAGGCACAAATTAGGTTAGGTTAAGGCACAAATTAGGTTAGGTTAAGGCACAAATTAGGTTAGGTTAAGGCACGATATAGGTTAGGTTAAGGCACGATATAGGTTAGGTTAAGGCACGATATAGGTTAGGTTAAGGCACGATATAGGTTAGGTTAAGGCACGATATAGGTTAGGTTAAGGCACGATATAGGTTAGGTTAAGGCACGATATAGGTTAGGTTAAGGCACGATATAGGTTAGGTTAAGGTACGATATAGGTTAGGTTAAGGTACGATATAGGTTAGGTTAAGGTACGATATAGGTTAGGTTAAGGTACGATATAGGTTAGGTTAAGGTACGATATAGGTTAGGTTAAGGTACGATATAGGTTAGGTTAAGGTACGATATAGGTTAGGTTAAGGTACGATATAGGTTAGGTTAAGGTACGATATAGGTTAGGTTAAGGTACGATATAGCGTAGGTTCAGATACACATTGTTGTAGGGAAAGGTGTATTGGGGGGGGGGGCGGCAGGTTCGTTGATAGTGATTATCGTAATTGGATGCCTGCGGTATTATCCGATTTGTCACGTCAGGATGCACTTTTGGCTCATGACAGGCGGCGCTCCGATTCCATGGTTGTGGCAGATCTGTGTCTTTCATTCCTGCCATTGTTTGTGTGCTGTGACAGGAGGCAGTATTGTGATGTTGGGTGCACCACTGTGTAGGACATGTGTGGGTGTTCGTGGCTTAGCTGAGCAATGTGCGGATGTCGGAAGGGTGGGATATTGTGTTTTCTGGGTGGACCTCCCGGTCTGGTAATGATAGTGTGGATTGTGTCATGTGGCGGAGAGGATGCACTGGATGTTCTTCCATGCTGGTGGTTAGATATTGTGTGTGATAAGAGAGTAGTGTGTGATAAGAGTGTCTGGCTGACGTGTGGTTCTCATTGTGTGCAGAGTCTTTCAGCATGTATAGGGACGGTTGTATATATTATCTGTATTCTGATGGCTCTGCATCTATTACTAATCAGTGCCGTGTATACGGTTACTCTAGTTCCAGTCGAAACTGTTCTATCTCTGTACATTAGTGACACTGCGGCTCCACTATGTTGCCGCCCCTGTCGGCCGTTTCCCCCAGTGTATGGCTAATGATTATCAGCAATCAGTCTATTAGTCAATACCGGTAGTGTGACGACGTCAAATGTCCGGGATGGGGGAAGCTACACCCTTCCCGTGGGTCAGGGCCTAGAAAGACTCTTCCCACGCAGGAGACTCGGACTGTCGTTACTCTTCCGAGACATATATGTGCCCAGCGTTTTTTTGCGGCTGCGAGTGCAACGCCAGGAGGCTCGGACTGTCGTTACTCTTCCGAGATATATATTTGCCCAGCGTTTTTTGCGACTGCGAGTGCAACGCCCACGGGTGCCGACATGGATGGGGCGCTTCCTAGCTGATGGCTCAGCATGAGAATCCGTACAGTGAGCAATGCGATCGCGTCTGTAGCTTGTACGTGGTACAGCTCGCAGCTCATGAATAGGGACAGCGGGAATGTCGCATATTGGAAATATCTCTTCATGAAACGCATGTTATAGGTGTGAATTGCACCTTACGAGTGCGGGAAACGTCCGCCGTTCATCCGCTGGCGATGCGAGTTGGGCGGTTGGGGTGGGGCACGAACGGGTGCAGGTGGTGTGATTGCCGGTCCACGACTTCGTGCGGCAGAGGCACTGGCGTATGGGTGCTGTGGTCGACAGAGGCTGCATGCTTTGTGGGTGGCGTCGAAAGATGGGCACTGTGGGCCCATCGATGTCTTAGTCGGCTTGGCGTCCCATAGATGGCGGTATCGTCGTTGCAGGAGCTCATGCTGAGGGAGACCTACAGATGGCGGTATGTTTTGTGGTGCGCTCGACATGGCGGACGTAGTGTTGTCCGATTCGCATAGATGGCG